>NW_024580667.1:41463025-41530995 GCF_017639235.1 Corvus kubaryi | reverse complement strand
AAGAAAGAAAGAAAGAAAGAAAGAAAGAAAGAAAGAAAGAAAGAAAGAAAGAAAGAAAAAGAAAGAAAGAAAAAGAAAGAAAGAAAGAAAGAAAGAAAGAAAGAAAGAAAAAGAAAGAAAGAAAGAAAGAAAAAGAAAGAAAGAAAGAAAGAAAGAAAGAAAGAAAGAAAAAGAAAGAAAAAGAAAGAAAGAAAGAAAGAAAGAAAGAAAGAAAGAAAGAAAGAAAGAAAGAAAAGAAAGAAAGAAAGAAAACAAAAAGCCTGATTCAAACAGTTAAAATATTGAGCTTTAAGGCACAAAATTGTGAGATTACTGATTGTGCTAGAGCATTGCTACAATATTATTACTACAAAAAAATTACTAGGATTAAGTTTTTCAAACAGCAAATGAAAATAAAACAAAACCACAATAATCCTTCATCTCCTTGGTATCAGTTACTGAAGAGCGCTAAGTTTTAAATTTATCTACCACATATGAGCAGAATGAAACATTTGTTTGCAGTCAATTTTTGTAAGAAAAGATGTTCTGAAGAACTGTAAAGCCTAAAACACAGTCAAATTTTGTAAGAAAGGATATTTCTGAAGACCTATAAAATGCTTATATTATCCAGCATTTTTTGATGTCAGCAACTCTTTGCAGCAGGTGCATTTTGATTATTTCCTTTGCAAGCTTACTGAGAGCGGTTCAAAAATATATGCAGTTTTGTAAAAGCTGGTCCTTACAAGCATAATACATGAGAAACAGCTGACAGGATATATTGACCAAGAGTACACATATACCTGTATGTGACACTTTGCTTTTTTCAATAGAACATATTTAATAAACCATATTTTCTTATCGATATCATTCTAAACTTTTGGAGCTAAGAACACCAGATAACAATGTAACTACTTTTATTTGAGGTAAAAACAAGCACTATCTTCTTTAACAGATGGTGAGCTGAGAGAGAAACTTCAAAGAAGCTTTCTATCTACAAATGCCTAAAGTTCACCTGTCATATGATCATTATCTACATTAAAAAACCAAAGCAAAACCCCAAACCCAACAAACCTCGTCCTTGCTTTCACGTGATTATTTTATGTCACAGACATTTTGTTAAACCTGGAAAAATTCCAAAAGAAAAAATAAATTTATCTAGATAGTCAAGGAAACACCTGTGCTAAGATGTCTAATTCGTGAGATGAAGCCTACTCAGTCTCAGTACAGCTTTATATCAATATTAATGGAGCATCTGAAAACCATCACAGAACCTCAACATGTACTTATGGCCTGTTATCTTACTGAACAAAATTATTTTTGTCTATACTCATGGCTTTGACAAAGATTTTTGCTTCTGTTTCACCTGTTTTCATTAGCAACTACTTCAAAAACTGCTATCAGAACTATAAAAAACCAGAAAAAAAACATGAGGTAACAACATCAAATGTTAAATATGGTTTAAATATTAACAGTATATTTTTTTTTCCTTCAGTTGTGTACTCTAATAATCTTTTGATATAAAGTATGAACTGTTCCTGGCTTTATTTTAAAATGTATTAAAAATGGAAAAAAATACTATTTTTGAAGAAAAAAAAAAAATAAGCAAGATAGCGTGGAGCCATTGTTGCTGCTGTAAATTGCAGTCCCGTTTTCCAAAAGAAAAAAGAAGAAAAGTTGATAAAAAAAGAAGAAACACAAAGCTTAAACTGTAGTACTTCTTGCTAGTCATGACATTTAACTGGCAATTGTTTTGTCAGAGAAGTACGTACACACAGAGACGCCCACAGTCACACGCACACAGTGTCTCTCTTGTGAGCCTAGAAAAGACCAACCAAACCTGTAGAAGCATCAAGCTGTGTAAAACATTACTTTTAGCTGCTTCTCTCCTCAGCAGTTCTCAGCAGTGTGTCAGAGAATACTCTCATTAGCTGAGCTGGAGAGTTATTAAACCCAAATTAAAAAGAAGAGGAAGATGGCAGCAGAGAAACAAAACACACACAAGAGAGGAAACCCAGCTTTCTTTCTTTATCCTTCAGAAATTTACCTGAGTACTCGGTGTGTGAACAGGCAATTTGTATTTTAAATGCTGTGTTGTACACCTGAGGTTAGATACTGTGAATCTGGGGTAGGGCACACAGGCTGCATACTCTGAGCGAAGTTAAGGATTCAGCTGACATTTCTGGGTGTCATCTGGATTCACATCTCGGATTCCTTTTGGTTAGGTTGTTGCTCAGGCTCTTGATTATTGACCTTATTGGTGCTATGTTGCATCTTTGAACATTTTAGGGGATTTGAAGATATAGGTGATATTCAGCTGAAGTAGTTCTGTTCAGTTCTTTCCTTCCAAGCTAAATTACAGTTTCTAGACAATTGTAATCAGTAGATGCTGTATTGAATCATGCAGTTAGAATTAATTTTCAATGCAACATATTGCACTAATTTATGTTAATTTCACAATTTTTTTGTTTATAAATTATTATATCTCCTTGGATTAAAAAGATGGAGAGGCCATAATGGCTAACATTGACATTAAGCCTTGGTATCATGAAATTAACAGTGTTTTGTTAGTTGATAGTGCCGCAGCAGGTAAAGCAGTGGCAGCATATTAGTGTAATTTTGTGATATATCTGAACTTCAAATAATGGCAAAGCTTTCCGTACCAGGAACAGTCCTTAAGAGGGAACTGGGATGTACTGATTCATAATAACTGACAATATGCATCCTAAGTAGGCTTGAAATGTCACTATTTTTCACCTTGGTGTGAGAAACATTTCCTTTTTGTAGGAGATTTGTCTATCCAACAATCAGAAAACAAAAAGTGACTCATCAGATGGTGGATTAACTGGAAGAAGGATCATTCTGTTCAGAATTAGATGTCAGGATTAGTTGCTGTTTGTTCTGTGATTGCAGCAGAGATAGAAAGCATTACGTTTTATTTTAGTAGGAAAAAGGCTTGGCAGGATTTATTGTTTAATACTTTGCATAAAACTGCAAGTCATCTTCTACAGCAATACTATGACTGGAGTCAGAGCATTTGTCTGTGCATTTGTTAGATTTAACAAGGTAAATGTTGCGAGGATGAGGCACTTTTGAAGGAAATCCTTAAATATGCAAACATTAGCTTTGGAGATCTAATTTCTTATTATAGAAATGCCACTCCATTAGGGAAGAGAAAGCGGAAGAACTGAAAACTTGTTTCAATGCAGAGTGAAAAGCAACTTCCAGAGTAATCAAAAACTTTAAAGATTCAGTGATTTTTTCATGATAGAAAAGTTAACCTCAGCAATTTCCATATTTCATTCCATCTTTTAAACAAGCTTTCTAACTTGGTAGATTAAACATTTGGTTCTCCATCACTTGTTCGGTGTTATGTACATTTAAACAGCATCATTGCACTGTACAGAAATTACTGGTTTATGACAGGGAAGCAATTTCTTTGTGTCTAACGCACACAGAAAAAGTTGGGGGGGTGGTGCAAAAAAAACTGTAAGGTACATCAAAAACTTGCAAATGGAAAGTTCCTTTTATATTTTCAAAAACCTGTCACTTCTCATGCGTCCAATTAATGTCTTCTAATCTTAATTCAGTTGTTTGGGTTTTTTAATTAATAAAGCCAAAACCGAAAGGGTGGACTTTCTTCAACATATTTCAATCTTTTTGGTCCAGGCAATATTATCTATTCCTCTTTGGGTCCTCAGCAGACTTTAACACACTTTGGCAAAATAGAAGTTTGAGGTCATGTATATGATGAGACAACAGCTTTCATTAATAAATAAATTATAATAGTTATTGTGTGCATGTAATTAACCGTGCATAATTGTACAGTTTATTTTAAAAATTGGTTGTTCATAGTGAATAGTGATTTTGTATACTATAGTTTTTCATAGCCTTTGCAAATGATGTTCAGATTGGGGTATGATGAAAAACAAATCTTCTGAACCCTACTGCCAACTTATTTACATGATAGATGAGATTATGTAGGAGGCCAAAAGAATACTATATTCTATCACAGTGTATTTTAAGGACATTTTTGTCCATCTGTTGGTTTTTGTTTCCTTAATACTTTTATTCATATTTGTCCATTTTGTTTTCACTATCTTTGGGGCACTGTAAAAGATAAAATTTCTTCAGCGTTTGAGTTGTTATTACCTTCATGACATTTAAATCTTTCCTATATGCTATAAGTAGTAGTCATGAGATAGGATAAAGTGATTATGAAGTTTAATCAATAATACTATAAAATACTTTATTTTGAAAGGTTTATCATGTCTAATAATTATTTCATTTTTAACTTCTGTTTCATTTTTCAGAAGTCAGAAATAAGTTGTGGGGATATCCCTGCTTATATGTAAAATGGTACAGATTGATTCAGTTTGATTGGAAAAATCATGTGCAACAAGTAAATATTATGTGTCCATTGTTACTATTTAAAGTATCATTCCTCTATTTAATTTTTTTTATCTGTAAAATTGCTAAAATAACGGTCCCTTAAATTCATCTAATATTTTCCAGTAATTCCAGTATTAAACAGGGTCCAGAAAGTTATTAGACAAATTCTGTTAAAAATATTTTCTTCATTTATTCACGGTATTTTTACTGTGCTTTTTCTTCTTTTTCTAATATCAAATTTCACTAAAAGAAAACAGAAATGAAATAATATAGGTATTGCCAAGAGTGTACTCAAATACACCTTAGAAAAATACTTGAAGTTTGTTAATTCTATTATTTTGATGTTCTAATGCTTTCCATAAGTGAATTGCCATTAACATCACATATTAGAAATCCATTATGAATAAATATTACCAAGAGCAAATACATTTACTTTGCAGAGAAAACGAATAGGGAAATAATTATATAAAGCAAATTTCAACAATTTAGTACCGTGAAAAATATAATATTAAGAGAAATAGCCCATTAAAAGTTTAAGAGCAAAGGCAGGATTTATACAGAATCAGATCTTTTTTGTTATGATAACTCAGCATTTCAGAATAGATGTATTTTCTTACATTTGATATTCAGGTAAATAAATAGACATCTCAGAAATCATAAATGTCAAGAGAAATATTAATTTTAAAAAATTGATATTTTCTATCCTTCTTAGTTCTTCAAAGAGAGAATCTTTTAAAGAGAGAAAAATTCCTTCTTTCATCATAAAATGTTTAAAATTTTGGCTTCTGATATAGTAATGAAAGAGAATAGCTAGAGCTACATTATCATCACTGTTAACTGGAACACCAGGTAATTTGATTTGTTTCCTCCATGTGTATTTCCTCTACTATGTTTTTAATTAATAGTTCATTAAACTCGAGAATAATTCTAGGTTTAGTAGTTGGGGAACTTAACAAAAATTAACCTAATAAAAGAGAACTTTGGCTAGATACCACTTTTTAAAATCTAAACGAGATTATAACATATAGATAAATGCCATTTCTTCTCAAGGATAAGCCAAAATTTAGACTTGTGTGCAAATTTGAGATTTGTTTGATATTATCATACTTTTTTCCATTTTCTTGTTTTTCTGAGAAGGAGGAAAGGGGCAGAAACATTGCATGGTTTAGTGATCTATTTCTCATCAGTATCACTTCTTAATGCATAAAGAGGTAAGCCATTTAATAGGTCATTCTTTGCCCTATGTAGACCTATGCATTTGCATTTCATTTTTACCCTGTTAGTTCCTTCACAATCATATGGACTCAGTTCTTAAGAGTAGCACTATAAATCCTCTGATGGAATTATTAATATAGAACATTTAGTAAAAAAAAAAAAGAAAAAAGGTCTGGAATAATTTTAAACAAATTTCTCTGGTGTTTAAAGGCAGGTCTGAAGATTTTTACCCACATTAGAACATTATCCAAATGGAGACATCTGTTGTGCTCTGGATGAGTGGAGAATTAGAGCACTAAAACAGGTATCTTGGTGGTTGGGCTTCATGGGCACTGATTATTAGGTGGTGTCACGGGGTTTGTATTGGGCTGAATCACTTGCCTTGTCAGAAGAGAATGAGGGATCAGAGATTGTTCAGGTTGGAGAAGAGATGGCTGTAGGGGAGAACCAAACATCAGATCCCCAGTGCCTGCAAGGAGGTGGATCCAGGCTCTTCATAACTCTGTGTGGCGAGAGGACAAAGGATAATGGACATATGTTGGAAAACAAAACATTCAGGTTGGGTACGATGAAGAGAAAATTCCCAACAGGATTGCAAAGTGATGAAGAAATTTGCTGTAAAAGATTCTAAAAGCAATGGTGATTTTTAAGATCTGACTGGATGTAGCATGAACAGAGCTGAGCAGATTGGACCAACTAGCTCTGACTTCAGCACATCCCTTGCAGCAAGATAGATTGGAGACTTCATGAGATCCTTTCCCAGTTGAATTATCCTACGGTCATATGGCTCTATATCCAAATACAGGTCAGAGGCGTCATGATAACAGCAAAAAAAAAAAAAACCCAAGGAAATCTCACTAAAGATGAAAAGATGACAAGGTATATTTGTATGAAACTATCTCTTAAAGTATTATCTATTTATTTTAGAACTTCTCTGTAAGATTTTATAGCACTGTATTGCAGCTATATAGCTGGAAGTATTGACAGGGAAAGAGTGAACTAAACATATATCAACTTGGAGAAAAAACAAATGCATCTTTGGTGGACTAACATTTGTGCATAGTTTCAAAAGATTAAATTAAGCATAGGACTACAACATTCAGACAATTTTTATGCTCGACATTGCCCTTGCTTGCTCATTTTCCCTTAAAAGGAAAACAAATTAAGGTGCTTTGTTTGTTTGTTTGATTGCTTGATTTGTTGTGGTTTTTTCCCATGTTGCTAATAGTATGTTTAATGATAGTTCTGGTCTGACAAAGCTTCCTGGAAAGAAGCCTGGGTTTAGGGGGGGTTGGGGTTTTTGTTTGCTTGTGCTGTATTGTTTTGGGTTTGGCTTGAGTTTGTTTTGAGGGTTGTTTGGTTTTTTTGGCTAATGAAAGCAAATTAAATTACATGCATCAAGTTTAAAATATTGTATTAATTGTACTCTAACCACAACTGGCATGCTGTAGCAACGGAAACATAGAATTACCTTGTTCAATATTTTGTAAATGGTACTGTGAATCTGCAAAGAATCGTTGTTTAAAATTTGCATAAATGTCCTACATTTACAAAATTACTGAGAAATTTTATTGTGGCAAAATTGTGCCATTTCCTCCTTTCTATTATCACACTAATGTACATACTCTATTCATGACAGAATTTTCTCTCAATAACATTATATTTAGAGCCAGGAATTGACTTCTCCATATAATTTATTTTTATTGAATGGCTCTGTAAAAAGAGTCTTTGTTTTCCCCTCAGCTAGAGGTATTTATGATAGTGAATATTCCCTTCTATCTAACACACTTTTGTCTTTTGCATGGAACAAGACATTATAATTCCTATTTTCAATCTGTCAAATTTATTTTGAAGTGCTAAGAAATTTTAAATTCTCACACTTGAATTTCCATTATTGTTTTTAATAAGGCAGGCCAAGTGTGATAATTTGCAATACTGTATTTCTCATGGTTGCTAGTAACAAACATCTGACTGAAAGTAGTCGAATTTTTATTTTTTCCTTTAGACTCAAGGGCATTCTTTGTTTTATTTAATATTATCTATTTTGTTTCTAAGTGGCAATCAAGAATATGAAATCTTTCTAAACATCAGTAATTGCTGTATGACAGTTTCGATTGCACCAAGCTTACTGTACGTCAATTTTTCCTATTATGATGTGAAAATTCCCAACCATTTTTTTTCTTTTGGCTTTTATCTAAGCCTAATTAAGCACTTCACAGGGAGAGAGAGCACTCTGCTTGTCATCTTCTTTATGGTCAAGTGCAGCTGATCTCAATAAACTATGTTTATTTCTTCTCCCAAAAACTCTTCTAAATAGCTTCTGTGGTGGACACATATTAATGAATTTAGCTCATTTCTTAGTTATATAAAGACAGAGGAATGCAAGAAAATATCAAAATATTTGGTCATAAATATGAAATAATTATTCATACTTTTAGACTGATATAATTCCTTCCTGGTAGCTGGCCTTTTAAAGAACTACTTTAGATACAAATTGCTAAAAAAATCTCTTCTGAATTTCCTGGGAGAGTAAATCAGGGTTGTTTTTAGCTTAATTTTTGCAAATATTGTGATGACTTCTGATAGCTGCAAGGCTGGGAGTTTCTGCATGAGACTATTATCTCTCAATTTCTCTGACTCTTTCATGTCCTGGAGTGATGCAGGGACTTGCGCCCTTTTTTCCTACCACTCCTTCAACCAAAATAGTGGTCCTCATAGATATAATATGAAGGCTGTAGCAAGTCCACATGGTATTGCTGAGGATTGTAAAGGACCAACCTTCTCCACTTATGAAGAGAGACTGTGATATGAAGATGTAGACAGAATGTTCCAGTCAAGTAAACCTCAGCTCATTACTGTAGGAATAAATGAGATTCTGTGTCTGATAGTGGTCATGGATGTTGAATATCTGTGGCTGGATTCTTCTGTGACACATGGGATATACTTCCTGTCAGACAGTATAATCCTGTCATATCAGCCTGGACTGCCAGGTAAATGAAATGGCTCGGTCTTGTTCCTGTGCTATGGTGTAAAGAGGATATTTACCTGTTAAAGAGCATCCAGCGAAAGGCAACAAAGATGGTGAAGGGCCTTGAGGGGAAGCTGTATGAGGAGTGGCTGAGGTCACTTGGTCTGTTCAGCCTGGAGAAGAGGAGGCAGTGAGGACCTCATTGTGGTCTACAACTTCCTCTTGAGGGGAAGAGGAAGGGCAGGCGCTGATTTCTTCTCCCTGGTGACCAGTGACAGAACCCAGGGGAACAGTGTGAAGCTGAGTCAGGGGAGGTTTAGGTTAGATATCAGGAAAAAGTTTTTCACCCAGAGGACGGTTGGGCACTGGAACCTGTTCCTCAGGGAAATGGTCCCAGCACCAGCCTGACACTGTTCAGACAATGGTCTCAGGCACATGGTGGAATTTTTGGAGCCAGATGTTGGCCTCAATAATCCTTGTGGGTCCCTTCCAGCACAGCATATTTTATAATTCTATTCACATGAAAGAGAAAAATTTCACAAATTGTGCTGAAAATAGTTTACAAAAGACAGATTAGAGTGTTTGATAACTGATGTCGTGTAAAGCACTAAAAGTTACTTTTCAGCATTTTGAAAACAAAAGATAGAGCTGTAGGCAGAGAGAGAGAGTGCCTAAGGGAGAGAGAGCAAGAGAAAAGGAAAACTTTCCTCATCAGCCAGCTGCTAATAGAAGTGATGGGGTTTCCAGGTGAACACCCTCCCCTGAGCTTCTTCTCCATTGCATCAGATCATCCTTCAAAATATTTTTTTTTATATAGTAACTATATCACCTTCATCAGAAACTAGTCAGACTATCTGTGCTTGTTTTTGCTTATGATCTGCCAGTATTACTTGCAGCATGTGTTGAACAGGAACATATGATACTTGCTGCTTGTTGTTAAACTTTCTTCATATCTATTACTTGGTCCCTTAAAGTGAAATAAAAGTTATTACAAAAAAATTAGGAAAAGGGCAGAAATGCTGGCAAATTAAGAAGAGCTATCAATGCGCTATACATGCAATGATTTTTCTTAAGAAAATTCTTCAGCAGTGTAGGTTTGACTGAGACTACAAACCTTTTTTCTCTTTTTTTTTCCCTTTAAAAGAAAGCAGTATTTCCTGTAAAATACGCTGAATGCAAACACCTAGTAAAAAAATGCAAATGCTGTTGAGATAATTATGATTTTAAATTTAAACTTCAAAGTAACATTATGAAAAACAGACCTTTCTGTCCTGTAGCTGGGTGAGACTACTGCTCTTATTAATAGCAAGACCCAAATCATTTACTTCTAGGAAAAATCCCTACTAGATCCCAGTCTATGTATCTTAAAACATGTACACACATGTGGGATAGGTGAAACTTGAGGTCGCTCTGTGTTTTTGCAAAGAAAAGATACATTTGGAAATACGTACTTTTTTATTAATTTGGTTTTTGATTCTTTGTTTGTTTTCTGTAAAGTACTTTTATTGGAAAATGTCAGGTCAACAAAATTGTATCTTATTTATGGGCTACTATCTGGCAAAATAAATAAAATCAGGTACCAGAATTTACCCCCAAAATTACTGTCTCCCTAACACTCAGCTAAATTCATTAATATGTGTCCACCACAGAAGCTATTTAGAAGAGTTTTTGGGAGGAGAAATACCTTGTATTGTCACAATTTATATTTATTCAAGCTCATCAGGCCTGGTGACAAATACTATTTTTTACCTATTACAAAAGTGAATTCTTCACACTAAATATGGAAGTACTTTCTTTAGCAATATGAATCTAAAAGTCTTAAATTCCCAGACAGGTGTTAAATCTGTGAAACCATTCATCAACTCTCTCAACTCATTCACTCTGGGTGATTGCCTATGTAAAGACATCCTATAAAGCATGTAAAATCATTTTATGAATTCAGGACTTTGTGTGTGGATGTGCATGTAAATCTTACAATATAAAAAAGACAAGTTATTTGGTGTCCATCCAAAACCTGTTATAGGAATGAGGTATTCTTATACTGGGAATCTTGTTGTCATCAATCAATGGCACAAATAGGAGAAAATATGTTCCTACTTGTCCCTTCAGATGACTTCTCTGACAATATTTTTAAAAATTTCTTCTAAAGTAGTATTTATCAATATAGGCAGAATAAACAATAAAAATGTTTAGTATTCTTTGACTTCCTTTTAATCACAATTTTAATCATAATCAAGGGGATTCTAAATCAAAGAATTTATTCTGTTCAGATAAATTCCATTGTAACAAGTATTCAGCTGTTTATCCATGGAAAAGAGACACTTGTTACCAATTTCTTCATGAGAATGTTTTACAGGATCTGGTCCAGACACATTTAAAAAAGGGCAGATATGCCAAAGAAGCTACTAAGCTCCTTTAAGTTTCTTAAAACTGTCAGCTGGGTAGTGTAACACATCCAAGTGAACAGTACCACTAAGGGAATGCTTTGGTTTGAAATCAGCTTTGGTTTTTCTTTCGGCCATTAAGTACACAGTTTTACAATCTTTGATCTTCTGTCCAGCCATTGTGAGACCTTTGCATGTGGTGGTAGGTGGAGAAAGACTAAGGGGACAAATATGGTATTGTAAGAGAGAGGAAATAATGAGAATAATGAGGAAAGCAGGTGACTTGCAATGGAGATGATTTAACACAGAAAACTTTACTCCACTGAGAACAAGATTTCTGTATCTCATGCTATAGCTAATATTTTGTTGAACTTAGCAAATATTATTTATATATCCAGAAAGTTACTCAAAATGTTTTTCTGTAGAATATTTACAGATATAAATTATTTATTTTTGTTTAAATTATGTGATTTGTGAAAAAAGTGGAAGTTTCAGAAATTGCAGCATGCTTTTAAATAAACTGAAGCAGAATGTTAAGTAGATAGAAGATTTTATGAATTTCTAATGCAGGTGAGATTTAGGAAGTAAGATCTACAGCTGAAAGGTGCTTTAAGGTAAACAAATTCTGTGACATATTTTAAAATATTGCAGTCTAATATCTAGCTCTGGCTATGACATTCAGTTCATTACTCTATATAATTAAGAAGTAATGTTCTTACAGATGGAAAATAAAAAATTTTAAAAACCACACATTCATTTGAAAACTTGCTGTATTTGATATATACAATAGATTAGAATTTTTCTCAGACCTGTCCTCATTCCTCAAGTGAGATAAAAAGGCACATGTAATAACACAATATCCACCCAATTCATTGCACTGTAGTAGTTATATACCTTTTCATCTGAAAATCTCCTAAACACTTTCAACTATAGTAGTTTTCTAAAATGTTGTTCTATAGCAGTTTTCTAAAATGTTGTTATGAGAAGCCAACCAGTATTTTTACAATATTTGGGCTCAAAGTTCAGTGTAGAATTTGATAGGATAGTAAGCATGTAATGAAGAAGAACCTGACTGGAGTGAAAAATTTTAACTAGTATTTGGACAAAATTTCCCAGGTTCTGTTATGGATGAAATTCTGAAGTATTATGTTGATTTACACATCTGTTTAGCCTTATTTGTTTTGCAGTTGATACCGAAAAATAGCCATTTTTTTCACCTTTGTTCACAAAGTATTAATTCATGCATTGTTTTTGTCTTATGAAAGATACGGGGTTTGTTCAGTTCTTATACAAAAGCTTTGACACCTTTCTACATGTTATATAAAGCCTTGTCTTTAATTTAATTAATTTAATTAAAAGTACCAGTGTTTTAGCATTTGTTTTTATCCTGGAGAATCTGAGAATGTGACATGTAATATGGATTAGAGACACAAAATTATATCATTTACAGAAACATGGAAGAAAAACTTTAAAAGTAAAACTTTTCTTCAGTTGAGAATTTGGGGCTTTCTTCTACTGAAACTTCAGAAAGCGGTGAAATATCAAATTATATGAACTGTGATGTATTTCAGAAATGTTTGAAAGGGTATCCTGAATTAACAGGTTTACCACAACATAAAGAATGTATGCAGAAAAGGTGGATAAAGCTGTTTGACTACACTGTCATTTCTGCTGCAAATCTAATTTCTTCTGAACTTGAAGTCTAAAAAACTCGATTGTGTTCATTTTATTTTTTTTTTAATAGTTCCATGGTTTAGAATCCAATCTTATGAATATGTATAAAGTAGCACAAACTTGTCTGAATTTTCAGATAATTTTGCTGCATACAACACAGATTACAAGAAAATGGTATTAGGAGTGACAGAGAGATGTAAAGATGTAGCTGTAGAGCTATTTATCCTAAGGATGGAGGAACAGCTACATAGGGTAAGTTTGCACAGGTTTGCTTTATAATAGAATGCTGAGCAAACAGTTTGAAAATTAAATTGTTTTGAAAAGTAAAAAAAAAAAAAACAAAAAACTCATCTAAAAAAAATCTCATCTTAAAAAAATTACTTGTCGCATTTTATTTATTAAAGAAAATAACTCTACAAGTTTATCAGTGGCAATATGGTTATTTTGAAGTTTTAACACACCATCTTTGTCCTGGCTTTTTTTTTTGTCAAAATGATAACACATGGACTTAAAATATTTGTATAAAAACATACACTAACCTTTTCCAGATACTGTCTTTTCTATGAATCCTTACAGTAATGCTGTGAACCAACATCAATTGAGACAATTAGAAATTGTAGTGACGTTAATTTTTTCTATATTTAATTTGGTATCAATTATCTGTAAATCATCGTAAATCAACCAGCAGGAAGTAGAACTTCTCTTGCTACTTCGGATGCATCAGTCTGGAGATTAGCATTTCATCTGTTGAAATTAAAAATACTATGTATGCCAATATGTTTCATTTATTGCCGTACTTCGGTAGCAAACTATGAACCACAATATGTTTCAATATTAAGGACAAAAAATACAATACTGTACACAGCTGCAGTTCTGCTGACAAATGATCAATGTAGAGTCACTCTCCAGGGTCAAAGATGTTATTTGAAGGTGATAATACGAACACCTAATAAATCATGTTATAAATAACAGAAAGAAATTCAAGTTAAAGTGCATTCAGAAAACTGAAGTAAAAGATTTGTCCCTCTTGAATTTAAACTGCTGAAAATTTTAAGACAATAGAAAAAATAAAGCAAGGATAAAAAACAATGTTTGGAGCACCATTCAGGTGGCACTCTAGAAAATCTGAGAGGCAAAAAGTTGGCAGAACACAAGTTTCAATTTCCTCTCTATCAGTATGGCCAATATTCATAGAAGACTTAGACCATCGGTCCTCAAGAAAACAAAATTATTGTAAAAAAAATTAAATATTGTTTCAACAAGTGACTGATTTTGAAGATTTGTGGACACTGAGATTTCTACAATATTCTCTCCAAATTAAGAAGTACTGCTGGATTAGAAGGCAGAGTTAGTCCATTATGAAACTGTTGGTGCTTATCTCAGTCTCTAAATTGGATGCATTCCTTGGTACAGCAATGTTTTTGGAATACAAACAGTACTGTGCTTTGCACAAGTCCAGGTGAATGACATCAGTGGCTCTTTCTTCATCTACCAACTCTCTAGCATTGTCATATGTTTTAGGTTGCAATGTAAGATGTAACCGAAAGTATGTATTCTATCACCATCTGTTAAAAACAGGTGGGACAAGGTTTTTTATCTCTTCCGTGACACATTCCTTAATAACTCCCCCCAGAGGGATACCTTCTGTTAATGGATCATCTAGCCTCACTGCATAACTCATAAAATTACATCATCCCATTGTGAAATACTCCACCCAGGGGGAGGAACCAATCATTCCTACCAGGATATGGTCTGAGGTTTAGAACACCACACTCAGCCCTTACCTACTGGATTCCCAGAGGACAAGAGCTACCACTGGACCTTCAGAGGAAGACCAGACCCTTCTACAGGATCACTGCTTCAACAGAACCATTTCATCTGGGCTGCTACCACCACCCTGACTAACAGGGTGTCAGTTTGTATCCTGACTCTGTCAGTGTTCTTGTACTACTGCATTTATTTTAGTTTTCCTATTAAATTATAATTCTGATTCGCCATGTCCCACTGGTTTGTTTTCAAACTAGTACATATTTTAGTGCCCAATGTGAGGTTCGACATGAGAGAAAGTCAGAATTACGATTTTGTATTAACAGAAACTTATTCATCATGGTGCTCAGCTTGTCTATATGGATACTGTACCTTGCTCTCTATATTTTTCCTCACATGGGGAACTACCTTCCTGTTGTATTGCTCCTGTTGAAACCAGGGAATGGTATGAGAATTGCTTTATTGGTTTATTATGTCTCTTGCATGATAACCTGTGAGTCAATGAATGCCATTTGGAATATATATAGTCAATTTTGTTTGCCTGTCCTAGTCAGGGCTGCCACGTTTGGGACCTCCTCAACAATTGCACCCAGCCCCTGAGGGGAAGAGTAGAGAATGCTTTCTTCTAGCCTTTCAGGCCAGGCACACCAGTTTTTGAAAATACTGAGTTCCCTCTGGATGTTAAGGATGGCACAATCTTCTTGTCAGTTCTGTTTTCTTTTTTCTCTATGACCTGCACCATGTACGGCATGCTTAGAATCAGAGCTATGGCGCAGCATTCTCAGGGTGAGAGGGAGAAAAGCAGCAAAACAACAGGTACGATGTCCATCCAAAATATCAAAAAGAGAAAAGGAACCAAAAGAGTAGTCAACGCTTCCACACAAACCATCACTGAGTCAGAACAGCCTAAGCCGATAACAGTTGCCCCCGTTCAGAAGAAAAAATCAAAGAGCAAATCAGTCTGCATAGTGACTGACGAGGATGCAGCAGGACCTTCGCACCCAGCAGAAGAGACAGAGATCATCACTTGGTCACTATCCCTGGGTGAGTTGCATGACCTGCAGAGGGAATTGACCCATCAGATGAACGAACCTGGCATTCATGTCTGGGATGCTGCAGCCAATGACACCATTCTGGACAGAAGTGAGGCCAGGCAACTGGGATCTCTGTCCTGGGATGTGGCCGTTGACCAGGGGATCGGGAGAACCCAAGAAACTCTCAGCCTCTGGCGGTGACTACTGATAAGGGTAAGGGACAGGTACCTTTGTAAAGAAGACCTCCAGGTGCATCAAGGAAAATGGAGCACAATGGAACAAGGTATCCAATGCCTGAGGGAATTGGCTGTGCTGGAGATCATTTTCCCAGAAGACGAGAGATTCCCCAAGAGCCCAGATGGTGTCCAGTGCACACCACAGATGTGGTTGAGATTTGCACATCTTGGACCAGAGATGTACTCCTGTTACCTAGCGACACTGCAATGGAGGGAAGGAGAGGACAAAGTAGGCGCATTGGTCAACAAACTAAGAATTTACGAGGACGCTGTCACCGCCCTACTACACCCATGTCTCTCTCATCTGTGGAAACAAAACTGGCAGAACACATCTAGAGCTTGGAAGAGAAATTTGAAGAGGGCCACTAGAAACTGAGAAAGGAGCTTAAGGAAGGAATTTACCAAATATCACCAGAACCAACAAGAGTCTCTGCCATTAGGAGCAGATGTACCCTGGCCACAGAAAGAGGATACACCCCACGAGGTAATCTCTGTTTTTTTCTTCAGGAACATAGAGAAGACATGAGGAAGTGGGATGGAAAACCCACCTCATCCTTAGCAGCCTGGGTACATCTTTTTAAAAAGAGGAACATCTACCACAAGAAGCTCACCTAGAGTTACCGCTGCTCCAGTCTCTCGCACACAGAACTCCAGATGGTATAGGAATGATACCATGACTGATCCTCTTGAAGGAACCTTGGGAACATATTTACAAGAGGAGAGCAATGTGTACCATGACCAGGATTAGAGGGACCCTGCCTCTAGCCAGGTAGAGGAAAGGGACAATGAGATCTATTGGACTGTGTGGATCCGATGGCCTGGCACATCTGACCCACAAAGACATATGGGTTTGGTTGACAATGGTGCTCAGTGTACACTGATGCCATCAAGTTATGTGAGAGCAGAATGCATTTCTATTTCTGGGGTGACACTTCACTACCTTGAAGAATATTTGCCATCTACAGAGGAAAAGCGTCTGTCCAAATATCTAGTCTGTACTCATCCAAACAACAGCTGTCACCAAATCTCATGCCTGACTTGAGTCTGTGAAATAATACTCCGTAAAAATAGAACTGAGTTCCTGCAAATGCTGACCACAGTTCTCTTTCTCACTGTATATCAAAGTATATTAGCTCATATACTAGGTTGTTGTCTTACAGACAGGTCAATCCGTTTAGAAAGAAATGATCCCACATCTCTCAGAACATAATCAGGTTCTTATTTAAATAACATAAAACAAAAACTGTTTTGCATAAATGCAGGGAAGGATACAAAACAAAATGAAAATATAGCTGGAGGGATGCAGCTTTTAATCAGGTAGATTGGCTGTTAGAACAAGGGGAGATGAACATCGGAGAAAATCATGACAGCTGACAAATTAATTCAATACAAAAGCCTCTGTCTAAGTTTTTTTTTCCCTCCTCCCTGGGTTTTTAATGCAGCATGAAAATACCCCCAACAAAACAACAGAAATAACCACAAATTAAATGAATGTGAGGAATCCAGAGCTTCCCAGGCTGTTTAGAACATATTGAACTTCAACCATAGACATTATAGCAGAAGTAGCATGTCTTTATCATTGAAACAGTTTTCTCTTTCACAAATTCTTCTCTCTTTCTCTTTTTTTTTTGGTAAATACATATATTATTTGAATAGGATCTGCAGATGAAATACACATCATCTATACTAAAAACAAGGTCTTTTCATGTTTTCAATTCAGTAAATACGCTCTGCCTTGACAGAGCAAAATTTTCTATAAACGTAATGATTACAAGTTAAGGTTTATCCTAAGCATTCTCTCTTTGTTTCATCCATCTATTACACCGTGGTTCTGTTGTGCATTGGAAAACTGCAATTTGACTGTTTTCCTTTTTCATTTTATATTAATCTACCTTCCATCACCACACTCGAGCACAAATGACAACAGTACTGCCAGAGAAGACATCCTAGTTATGACTGCATGATTAATTTTTTAACTGAAACAACTGAGGATAAGGAGAAAATCAGAACAGTTTAAATGAAGTGTCTAACATAAACATTTCATTTGGAAGATGAAACAAAGATGTGCATACAGAGTCTCAAAACTAGCACTGGGAAAATCTACATGAAAGGAGCTTGAGAAAACTATTTATAGAACAAAAAATGCAGATCCTGAAATCCTGCAAATAACTAACAGATAAATCAAGACTATCATGCAATTAGCTCATAATTACAGTAATAAAAATTATATTTTACTGCTGGAGAGTTCATTTTAATTTTAGGGGAGCAATGCTCTCCCTCTATTCTGTTCTTGCAGCAACCTACCTAGCTTATACCAAGTTCTGGAGTCCCCAACATAGACACAATACAGACCTGTTGGAGAGAGTCCAGAGGAGGCTGGCAGAGATGACCAGAGGACTGGAGCACCTCTTGTATGCAGACAGGCTGAGAGAGTTGGGGATGTTCAGCCTGGAGAAGAGAAGGCTCTAGCGAGACCTTATGGCACCTTCCAGTAAAAAAAGAGAGGGACTTTTTACAAGTACATGTAGTGACTGGACAATGGTTTTAAACCATTTAAAAAGAGTAGATTTTAATGAGAAATTAGGAAGAAATTCTTTACTGTAAGGGTGGTGAGTCACTGGAATAGGTTTCCAAGAGAAGTTGTGAATTCCCTGACCCTGGGAGAGTTCCAGACCAGTTGGATGGGCCTCTGAGTAACCGGGACTAGTGGGAGATATTCCTGTTCATGGAACCCAAGCCACTATATGATTATATCATACAATGAATGTTTTTTTTCAAATTCAGAACACTTTGAACTGTATTTATTGAGTGATATTGGAGTCTGATTATATAATAAGAATAGGAGAAAAGAAAAAAAAAAAGAAAAAAAGAAGAAAGAAAAAATTGAAGATGTATATTAAGAGCTTATTTCCACAGTGCCACACACTTTATATTTTATGTTAGCATCAAAGACCTCTAACCTTTGGGCAGGATTACTTTGGTTTACGCTGTACATTAGTTTACATGGAAACAAAGTTATCTGCCAAATGTTAAATAATTTAGTTAGGAAAAACATAATTAATTTTATTAGACAATCTTATGTATATGTTTCCTAAAGCATTCACAAAAATCAAAGGGTAAATGTTGTAGAGTACACATCTTTCATGACGTGGAGCCCTCATGCCATGAGATAATGAATTTGGTTCTAGACTTGCTGGTATAGAATTTGTTATGTTGCATTCTAGTGGCACAAACACTGATTTAATGTAGTACTACATAAATCTCTATCAACTCCTGAAAACAGTGGTAATGAACAAAAAGGTTTTATTAGCTATCTGTTACCCTAATCTAATAGAAAACAACTTTTCATTAATGATTGATCATGAAGTCAGTCTATTTCTTCTCTCATATTTTATTACTATTGCCTTTAAGGTTTTACTTACCACATCTCTTCGTTATCTCCCATGTTGTGATTATAATCTTCAACTTTTTTGCCAATTCCATTGTCTTCATCATTCTCTATTTCTTCTTCTAATTCATAAAAATTATCTTCAGTTCCATCTATGAGATTTGAAAAAAATAGCATTTCTTAACGTCTTTTGCTATAACTTTGTCTTATCTCTTCCTTTTAATCCAGCAACAAAACTGTGTGGCACAAGGCTATTTTTTTTCCCTTGAAGGGGTTAAAGCATGACTGGATGCCAGAATCCATTTTGATTATAAATCTGAATGGTCTATTGTATAAAGGATTTGTAACAGCTTTCCTCCGCGTGTGACAAGATCAGAGTTCCTTTCTCTAGCAGCAATCTTCACTGCTGACAACAGATAATCTTTGAATGCTTCTACAACAAGCATTCCTGTTTCTCTTAGTAGCAGATATGTTCTACTTCAAATGACATTCAGGCAATCCTCCTCTAAATTTGTAGATATTCATCCTTTCATCCTGGGTTTGACACTTGACAACTGTTCCAGTAGGCAGCTGTTCCTTTGGCATTGTTTTATGTATCAAGAACACATAAGATGGTAATTTTGTACCATCTGTTGACACTGTCAATGATAAAGCAATGTGCATTTCTTTTCTGCATTTTTTATTATAATGGATTTTATGCTTCCCATTTCAACAATGTAACTTGATGTTTCAACTGCATTACCCATTTGACTAAGCAGATAGTCACGATCTTTACATCATTCTTGGAATGCAATGAGCTTTTTGGTGAGGTCAGAGGTAGATGTTGGTAAAGTTCAGATCTCTCCCAAAGGCAAAAATGTATGAAATCACATCTTTCCTATTCCACTCTATTGTCATTTGCCTTCTTACTCTAAAATATTTTCTGATTATGGTATTTCTTGATCTTTCAGGTTAATGATTTCCCATGTAACTGGGATTCGTCTTTTGTTTGAATATGTACAAATACCACAAGCTGTGGAATTGCAGAATCATTCAAATTGAAAAGTTCTTTCTAGTCCATCTACCTACTCAAAATATGACAACCACTAAATTCAGATGAGATTTTTCTTCTGTCTGTTAAAAACATTCTTTTTTGGAGGAGTCAATGGAATGATTTCTGAATAATTAGCAAATGAAAGCTTCATGTTTCCATTTTCATAGTCATATTCCCTTTTGTTAGTTTTCCTCTCATTCTCACCATTATCAGTCTGTTGGGTTTGGTGGTTCAGGTATTTGTTTATTTGTGGGGGTTCTTCTGTCTTTTCTTTTTGTTTTTCTGTTTTTCTTTTTCTTTCATATAGAACCACCATGAGTATAAAATTTGAACCATAACTTCTCCTTATGCCTTTTTGAAGTTGGGTGTCTCACCTCCAAACCCCCTGCCACTTTATAATTAATAGCAGAATTCAAAATAACTCATAAAGCTAACAAAATCATAATGAAATTCTCTGAGCTGCACAGTTCTGTAAGTAGGAAAGAGAAACAGCAGCAATCTATTTCTCTTGACTGTGTCATTACTCAATTTTCAGGAAAATTCATCCTTCTTTTAAGAAAATAAATTCTGATGAAAGCTTGAGCTGGGAGGACAAACTGTCGATACAGCAAGCAAATTTACCAGCTCTTTAGTCTGGTTAGGGTTAGGGTTAGGGTCAAGGATATAGATCCAGAGTACTACAAGGTTTCCATGGCAGAGTAGATGAGACTTTCAGATTTATAGAAAGGAACTTAATCTTTCCCATGACAGGGATTTCAAGAACAATGGCTAGATTCTAGTGAGAGAAAAAAAACGGGGACCTCTTCTAGTTCCCCACTTTAAAAGTCTCCAAAAACAAATGGAGCAAATACTGTGTTTAAAGCAAACAAGGATTCTGCTTTGAGATCTCACATCTGCCCTATGGGTTTTTTCTCTTTCTCTTAGAATGTGGGTGCATCGTACACTTTGAAAATGGGTTCATGCAACACTCTAGTTTCATCAATTCCCAGTATGCCCACCCTGAGGCCATTGCTAGATCTTGTAAAATTAATAAATCCCTCTGACCTTAGGAAGACTCTTTTCCAAAATATCTCATCATAGGGACTTTGGGTAGTTCTATACTACATGCAAATTCTTTTTTTATCTCTCTTCAGTAGCGTAGAAAAGCCCACAGAAAATGCAAGTAGACAAGAACCTAGAACAAATTCTTGAATGGGAATCAAAAATGCATCTGGTGAATTTTAACTAAATGGAACATTCATTCAAAATAGCTGATTAACATTCCAAACAGACTGGGAGTTGACCTTGCAAAGATTTTATTTCTTGTAAAAATTCAGTTACTCTTCAAGCACTTTCACTATCAAGACAGATTCATTGGACTCTGCTCAATTTAAACAAAGAAATAGTTTAACTTATTTGGAGTGATACTGACTAAGTATCACCCAACAGTAATGCTGCTTGCAATGTGTCCAAAGCATCACTCATTTTTCTAGATCCACCTCTTTCTGTCCAAGACTGGAGCCATAGGTTTGCATGAACACTGTCACAATCAGAAACCACACTTCCTCACTGAATTAAAATATATTCAGCTAGATTAACCATCACTGCCTTACGTCTAGGGCAGTAGCACTGACCAATACCCCTAGGTTTTTTCTTCAGTTAAAGAACAACCCACATCACTCAACTCGGTATGCAATAGAACCTCTGATCACCAACTTCATCCCACACAGTGAAGAACTAGGCATGGGGATCTTCAGTTTTACGAGGAAAGGTTATTTATCTATATAATAACAAAAGATGAGAGAGAAAAATAATTACATCTTCTTCCTTATGAAGTCCCAACTCCTGTCATCAAAGGTAAACAGACAAGGACAAGTACAGCTCAGAGGATGTCAAGAGAAAAACAGCACGACCAAATAGGCTGCTGTAATAAAAGAGAATAAAGCAAAGTGATTATGTGCTTCCCCACAGAGAGAACATTCCTTAGCAACCATGAATTGTTCAGCTAGCAACAGCATGGAAGTACTGTAGGACACAGAGCAAAACTGTAAACTATGTGGAAAATTAACTGAACGGCCTGGGCTCAAAGGGCAGGGTCAATGGTTTGAAGTATAGCTGGTAGTCAGTCACTTGAAGTGCCCCCAGGGTTAATGGAATAAAAGTATGCAATAGTACACCCAAGGTGGGAGCTACATAGAAAGCCATTCTGCAGAAATTAGCATTGGGGTCCTGCTGGACAACCAGTTGAACAGAAGTATGGATGTACCTATGCAGCAAAGGCCAATTTCATACTGGCCTGTACTAGCAAGAACATAGCAGATTGAGTGGAGTGGTTATTCCAATCAATTGCAGCACTTTTGAGAACCCCTGTGGAGCACAGCATCCCATCTTAGCCAAGATATCAGCAAACTGAAGGAAGTGTGATGGAAAGTGGATCTTTAGGGAGCTGCAGGTCGGCATTTATAATGAGAAGTTGACACAAATGGATTTGTTCAGATTTAAGAGGAGAAAGTTACAGTGGGATCTTTTACTGTCTACAAATGTCTAATAGGAGGTATATGCAAAATAACAAAAGAAAACAGATATAAGTTCGAAAAGAGAAACTGCAGTCAGATATTAAGATAAATATTGGTTTTTTAAATGATGGTAGTTAACTAAATATTGGAAAAAAGTTTTCATAGATGTGGAATCTCTACCCTCAGTTGCATCAATTCAAAACTCAAGTGGACAGTATAGTGAGCAACTTGAGCTAATTCTGAAGCTTGAATTAACTTGAAAGTTGTTCCTGTGGAATTGGACACCTCCATATGCCCCTTCCAACGTGCATCATTTTGCTGCTTCTCTTCTAATGACTGAAACAGCTGAGGTATCAATCAAAGTCTTACACACCTTCAAGTCAAATCTGCAATCACTCTTTATGAAAGGAATTCTCATTAGGCAGAAGTAAACTTCAAATCTGTCATTCCCTCAGGATATCTGTGTAGTGGGTTGACTTTTGGTGGGTGATGCCAGACACCCACCAAAGCCTCTCTATCATTCCCCTTCTCAGCTGGACAGGGAAAAAAAGTATAACAAACTTTCATGAGTGGAGATAAAGACCAGGAAAGATCACACACCAAATACCATCAAGAACAAAACAGATTCAAATTGAGAAAATTAAGTGAATTTACTACTAACCAAAAGCATATCAGGATAATGAGAAATAAAATAAATCTTAAAAGCAACTTTCCCCTACCCCTCCCTCCTACCTAGGCTCTATCTTCTTCCCCCACAGAGATGGGAATGGGAATTATAATAATTTCATCACACATTGCTCCTGCCACTGCTCAGGCAGAAGAGTCCTTCCCCTGCTCCAGTGTGGGGTCCCTCCCATGACAGACAGTCCTCCACAAAATTCTCCAGCGTGAGTCCATCCCACAGGCAACAGCTCTCCACAAACTGCCAGCATAGTTCACTTTTCCATGGGGTGCAGTTTTTCAGGCACAGCCTGCTCTAGGATGGGTTCCCCAAAGGATCACAAGTCCTACCAGGAAACTTGTTCCAGTGTGGGCTCCTCTCTCCACAGGTCTTCAGGTCCCTGACAGGAGCCCTCTCCAGCACAGGCTCACAGATTCACTGCCTCCTTTGGGCATCCAACTGCTTCAGCATAGGTCTCCTCCATGGGCTGCAGGGGTACATCTGCTTCACCATGGTCTTCACTACAGGCTTCAGAGGAATCTCATCTCCAGCACCTGGATCACCTCCTCTCTCTCCTTCTCCACTGACCTTGGTGTCTCCAGAGCTGTTCTTCTCATACATTCTCAATCTGCTCTCTCTGACCTCAATTATAACTGCACAATATCTTTTTCTCCTTCTTAAAGATGTTATCTCAGAGGTGTGTCTATCATTTCTGATTGGCTCAGCCTTGGCCAGCAGTGGGTCTCTCCTGGAGTCAGCTGGCATTGGCTCTGCCCGACATGGGGGAAGAATCTTCTTGCAGCTCCTCACAGAATGATTCAAGACTGCAGAAGGCAGGCAGTGTGACAAGTTACCAGGAATGGTTAAGAGATATTCCCATTAAATTTACATGATTACCAGACACAAGAGCTGTTGAATATCTGCGATCAGAAATAAGCAACTTGCAGCATTATTTATTTTGCTGGTGATGGTATGGCAGGCAACAGCTAAGCATACACATACTCTCAAATAGTTTCCACAAAATTTGAGGGATATATGTGAATAATACCATTTGATTTTGTTCATTATCCAAAACTTGTGTGTAATGAAAGCCTTGTGAACACCAGAGATCAGATCTTAAGTAACACAGATTGATGATGATGGTGAGAATCAGTGACAGATTTTGATGTAACCTGTAAATGTAAGAAGTTCTTTCCCAGTCTTTCACCATAGATTTGAATTTTTCACTTTAAACTTGTAACAGGTTATAACAGCTGCAAAGAGATTAAAGAAAGGCTTTGCATTGAGTTCCTTTACTCAATTTCATTTTATGTTGAAGCTCAAAAAGACTTCAGGGGTGGGGGGAAAGTGTAGGCAGAAGAAAGAAAAAAAAAGAAAGAGATAAAAGAAAAAATGAAGGAGAAAAAAAGAAAAAGGAAGTCTTTGAAAAAAGCTTTTAAAATCTGAGCTCTAATGACAGGAGTATAATTTTGAGTGTCTCTGGGAATACATCAGAATTCATAAAAGCAGGGTTTCCATTTGCCACAGTGTTATTCTTGTGTAAACATTTACCACTCCAGTTGAGTTGCTGAAGGCAGATTACAAAGATGAATTATTTCTTTCTCTTTTTTTTTTTTTCCCTGATAACTTTTGATCCATGAAAAAGATGTTCAGCCTCTGTCAGATGATCTTGCAGGCTTTACTTAGGTGATTGTACTCCTAATTAAAAGTAATTTGAAAGTAATTTTTCCTCCAAAGTATAGCCTAAAAAATATAAATTTTGCTATTACAAGATCCCAGTCTGTGATATTTGTCTCATGGTCAAGTGACTACTGAGTGTCTTTTTGCACTTGCGGCTCTGTGACTGCTTCCTGTGACAACAAGCTGACAGACCAAGGACTTCCCTGCTGGAAAAAATCATAGTCCTTTGTTTCATGTGCCAGGGTGAGGGCTACCATGAAAGCAACTGACTGGAGAGAGAAACACATTAATAGCTCCAGAATTTAAGAGGATGGAAAACCCAGCTCTAACATCAAACTCCTCCTAGCAACAAATTCAGTAACCTTGACAACTCACTGTAACACCTGCCTTTACTTCTTAAGCTGAATTTTCAGCACTAGACTTTATTTTCTAAAATAAAGAACTGTTGAAGTGGCTATGTAAGACTATAAAAAGCATTATAAACAATCTGCCCCTGTTAACTGCATTGTTGCAGGCACATCCTACTTCTTGTCTCAGTATCAGCTGTCATTACTTTTCTGTCGCAGCAGACACTGTTTTCTTTGCATTGTTGGAAGGCTCTTTCCTATGATCCCTGAGGTCTGACTATCTGTTCACTGCTCCTTACAGAAATTTCTCTATCACCATAGGATCTGCCATCTCCAGTTCCTTGTTTTAACTCTCCTCTCCTTTGTTCAGCTTCCCACTGCACACTCTGGAAAAGTAGTCATTCTGGTTTACACTGTTGCCATAAAGGAAAAAAAGATGCCGGAAAAGTCAGACACTGTCAGTCAGAGACTCTTTCTAACACCAGCTGCCCATTTGTACAACTAAGATCAGGATCCATACCAGTGAAATGCTGCATTTGTTCCTCTCTGAAGAGGTTTATTCTAGAAATGACGTAGTATAACACTCTCTTTCACCACTCTGCTTGTCAAAAATGCCTCCCTTGAAATTGAAGGTTGTGGTTAAACCTTAACCTGAGTCTTAGCAGTCCTTGGACAAAATGGGGAAAGTTCATGTGAAAGAATATAAAACCCAGTAACTGATGTGATGTCTGCATACAGTCTCAATGTATTGCTGAGAATAGACTGAATAGCTGCATTTGGCAAGCTCTTAAATGTTTTGTTCGAGAGCTTCTTTAGTGCAATGCTCTGTTTTACCTGCTGCTTCAGACTTTCTGAAAAACAGTTAAAAAAGAAGGTAAAAATCAAATAAAAAATTTCTTCAGGTATTGCCTAACAGTTTCTTCAGCTGGAAGTGAAGAGGCCAAGAGGAGTAAACTTTTAACGTCTTTATTTCTCTCACATGCTTTGTCATTTTCACTGACCAGTAATTTCAGACTACCTTTGTATTTGTCTGCTTGGGTAGACAAAGTATGTGCAGGGACAGTGGAGTCTCATTACTCTTAATAGACACCTCTTGAAGACTATTCCAATTTGTGACCCATCCCCAGTTTTCTCTCCATAGAAACAGAGTTACGGGGTGTCTATGGGTCCAGGTTTTTCCTGAATAACATAGAGATCAGATGTGGATGGTGTGTGACTGAAATTTAACTCTCTAGCCTACCTCCACATGTAATTGTTTCTCAAGCCTCTCCACCTAATCCAATAGGTTATATTTTTCAAAACTCTTATTGCAAAATGAATACAAATAGAAATTTTTTCAAATGTGTTTGCATAAAGATACAAACTCAAAATCACATGCATAGCTGCAATTTTAAGCAGCATCTTGTTGTGAAAGGGAGCAGCAATGTTCATAGACTCAGAATCACTAATGTTGCAAAAGATGTTTACAGTCATCAAGTCCAACCATCAAACTAGCATCACCACCTTGTCTTCACATACCATATCCACATGTTTTTCCAACATTTCCAGGGGTAGTGACTCCACCCTTTTTCCAGGGCAGTCTGTTCCAATGCTTTGCAACCCTGCCCATGATTTTTTTTTTCCCCCTAATATCTAATCTAAACCTCCCCTGAGGCCATTTCCTCAAGTTCCTGAAGTTCTTTGTCACATGACCTATGATACAACATCTAGTAACAACATTTCCATGTTGATAATAGATGTTTTCTCATAGGTCCTGCGATAAGCAGACATCTTAACCACAACTGGAACATAAAATTCCTTAGATAATTTCATTCTGTTGTCATTGTTTAATCATTCATGGTCATTCAGTTAATGCTGCTAGTACAGGATACAGATGTTTAGTGATATATAAAAAGGTATATTGCACAATGAGAGTGGTCAAGATGAGTCCTTTGCTTTTCACTTCCTGTAAAACAATTATGTGCATAAACATAGCACAGCAAATACATCCAACAAAACTAAGAGCTGATCTTCAAGCTTGATTGGAAATACACATTGTTAATCCTTATAATCGTGTAATAATTTAGGTTCTTTAGTCCCTTAATTTATTTTTCAACTTTTCTGAATACCCCAAGAAGTGTAATGCCCAAAATTGCAATAGTAAAATCATAGAATCATTAATGTTGGAAAAGACCCTTAAGATCACGGAGGCTACCCATTAATCCAGCACTGCCACATTCATCACCAACCTGTGTCTCTGACTGCCACATTCACATGTTTTTTGAACTCTTCCAAATATGGTGAATCAACCATTTCCCAGCAGCCCATTTCAATGCCTGACCACCCTACCAGTGAAGAATTCTATTCTAATATTCAATCTAAAATTTCTCTGGCACAACTTGAGGCCATTTCCTTTTGTCATATCACTTGTTACCTGGGAGAAGAGGCCAACCCTGACCTTGCTACACCTTTCTTTCAGGTAGTTGCAGGTAGTTATGAAGTCCTTCCTGAGCCTCCTTTTCCCCAAGCTAACCATCTCCAGTGTCCTCAGCCCCTCCTCATAGGACTTGTTCTCCAGACCCTTCACCAACTCTGTTGCCCCTCTCTTGACTTGCTCCAGCCCCTCAATGTCTTTCTTGCAGAGAAGGGCCCAAAGCTGAACACAGGATTTGAGGTGTGGTCTCATCACTGTTGAGTACAGGGGGACAATCTCTGCCCTGGTCCTGCTTGCCACAATATTCCTGATACAGGCCAGGATGCCATTGAGCTTCTTGAGCACCTGGGCACTCTGCTGGCTCATGTCCAGCTGCTGTTGACCAGCACCCCAGGCCCATAAAACCTCAGCAGAACAATTTTTTCTTTCTTCTAGTTTTCCCTCTGGAAATATTATCCTTCCTCCCCAAGTTTTAATGTCATTTTGCTGTTTCTACTCATATTTATGATATCTCTAAGCCCCTTAAATTTGCATCAATGACCTTGTAAGGCTCAACCAATTTAACAGTATGTGATTTTATTTCCAGTTCTGCCTGAACAACAAGTTAACTAAAGCTAAATCTAATAATGGTGGTGTTGTAGAACCTCAGTGGACACACTTTCATACCTATTTTACGCAACTCATTTTATCCTTTGCAAGTTTCAGACAATTTAAATACATATGTTAACAACTCAAGGGAAAATTAATTTAATAAATTTAATTTTGTGAGGTATAGTATCAGGAATGTTACAAAATCCTCATTTTTTCTTTTAATCAACTGGCCTTAGTAAGAAACTGACCTTTAACAAATGTACTGAAAATAAGCATCAAGCTCAAAGATCTTAGTTACTTAATCTGAATTAAGTTCAGAACATTTTTGTACATGGATGGTATTTACTAAAGTATATAAATTCTTAGATTGTGCTTTTCACTGTGTTTTTTAATTAAAGTAGTTTCTCTCACTGTCCTTAGATTCATATGTATAGATATAGAGTCATAAAGAGACATATATAAGACTGGTGTTCATCAAGTTCATTTTGGTTCTTGTTGTCAAAAAATTGACAAGTTACTGTATTTGCCATGAAGTACTCAAACAGTAGTGACAATAAATAATCAGTCATACTGGACTTCTATTAATATTCTGTGCTTAAGAAAAAGACAGTTTCTGAAGTGCAGCTTTTATTCAATGTTTCCATGTCATTCAATGGTATAATTAAAGTAATAAAGAAGAGAGAAAGTAAGAAGTTACATGAATAACAACAACCAGACTTCTGTTCAAATTTTTTGGAAGAACCTGCTGGGAAAATAATTCTCCCTTTATAGGTAATATGCTGTATTGTTCATATTTACTTTCTGAGAAAAATGCATCTCTATTTCTAAAGAAATTGCTGAAAGCTGTATTTAATTTGTCATTAAAAGTTTTATTAAGAACTCTAAAAAAAACCCAAGTAACCGAACAAAAAATTAAATCAAATTAGCATAACTCAAGGGTCACAATGGAATATCTCTTGACAACATATCTCAGAAAACAATATTTTCTTTTGTAACTCTTAAAAAATATGGATTCTTGTGCTTTTTATGTGGTTCAAGAACTGTAAAAAAAGGCTGAGGCAAGATTGAAAAGCATAGGAAGCATAGCCTAAATCAAGCTAAAATGTGTGGAAGCCATTGACTCTGTCGGTCTGTAATAAGAAAGAAAAAAATAATTGGCTTATAAAGTAAACACTAGACTACAACACAAGAGGCTGAGAAAGCTGAGATTGTTCATCCTGGAGAAAAGAAGGTTCTGGGGAGACCTTATAGCAGCCTTCCAGTACCTAGAGCGGGCCAACAGGAAAAATGAGGAGGGACATTTTATAAGGGCAGGTAGTGATAGGGCTTTAACTGAAGTAGGGTAGGGCTAGAATAGATATCAGGAAGAAAATCTTTATTGTGAGGTTGGTGCGACACTGGAACAGGTTGCCCAGAGAAGTTGTGGATGCCTCATCTCTGGAAGTGTTCAAGGCCAGGTTGTCCCAGCAGCCAACCATGTAGCCCCTCCAGCTACCAAAATCTACACAAATCCAAGATATAGTTTTTACAAGACAAATTCATTCCATATACAGAGAGAACCAGCAATCCTATAAGGTAGTTTTGTGCATGTTTTCTGTTCTCATTACATTCTTTTTGGGGAAGAAGATCCAAATCTGGCTAATAGATCTTCAAATCCCTTTAACTCTATTTGCTGTTGATATGCCAAGTCCTTACTAATAGCATATCACACATTTAAAAATATTAGACAACCTAATACCTCTTCTCATCAATCATTCTGGCCTTGGATGCATGTAGTCACTTTTCCAAGAAGCTTTCACATTAAATCTCCTCACTCTAAAATTGCTTAGTCTCCTTGACATTATAGATTCATTGTACAATGTCAGAAAATATTAGGAACATACCGTTTATGCAAGAGACAGGAGACTCAGGGAGACTGTGAAGAACATGTAACTATACTGGAGGAGAATCTGAAACCGTATCAGAAATCTTCCTTCTTCCAAGGGAGAAATTGGTGTAAGTATTAAATTTTCAAATGAAATCCTGAAGATGAGTGAGCCCATGATGCAGGCTGTGCTTATGCACCTTACACTGTGCATACTACAGAGAAATGAGATTTATGTTGGAGAATGAGGTAATCAGCAGCAGCATTGACAAGTGCTAAAGGCAGGTTCCTGCCCTTGTTATGTATGACAGCGTAGGTGTCACTTCAGGAATTAACAACATCACCCCTCTCTTCTAAAAAGAGAGAAGCCAGCAGTTTTGCCATGGGCTTACCTGTGACAGAACAAGACCACACTTCAGCCTGTAGAGGACCCCATACTGGAGCAGACGAATATTCCCTAAATCATACAACCTGTGGAGAACCACACAGGACCAGGCTGTCCTGACAGGAACTGGATCCATGGAGAGGGCTCAGGCTGGAGAACAGGAAGTATTAGGAGGAAGGAGTGGCAGAGTGTAGCTGTTATTAACTGCCATAGCACCCATGTCTCATCTTCCCTGAGCTACTCGGGGTGCAGGGAGAGGTAAAGGTGTAAGGAATGAAGGAACAACATTGAGCTTGGGAAAAAGAGATTAAGTGGAAAGAGGGTGTTTTTATTTTTTTTCTTTGTTTCTCATCATCCTACTATATTCTTAATTGACAACCATTAGAATTAATTTTGATGGCACTTAGTAAGTGGACTTCCTCTCTTTGCTTTGACCCAGGAGGAAGGAATTTTTTTCATCTTATTTTCTCCTCCTAGTCCTGTTGAGGAAAGAGAGTGAGAGAGCATCTGGGTAGCATCTGTAAGTCAGCTAAAACAGCAAAAAAGTGATGGTGAATATCTTCAGAATAAGAGAGGAAGCAGAGTGCTCCATATAAACTTTTAATATTTTCTCCTCAATTAACAGGTTCACAGTAAGGCACACTTTGATTCTTTTTGTGATTTTTTTTTTTTTTTTTTTTTTTTGGTAACTGGTACATTCTCAATTAAATTTATACTTCTCTACATTCTCACATAAATCAATACAGTTTTCCTGACTGCAAAAATATCGTCTTGCCATAAACCATTCAAAAATGAGAACAGAATACAGTATACCTAGATAATTTATCAGATTATCTTCAGTGTTGGGTATATTGGGTTTGCATGGCAAGGTGTTGGTGGTAGTGGGCTGTCAGGGTAATTTCTGTGAGAAGGCAGTAGGAGCTTCCCCCATGCCCAGTAGTGCCAACACCAGCCAGCTCCAAGACGACATGCTGCTGGCCAAGGATAACTCCATCAGCGACAGTGGCAACAAAGAAGGGCCAAAAGTTGCTGTATGACAGCACCATCAGCCAGAGATGAGTGAGAATATTTCACAGAAACAACTCCTGTCAGGACCTGTGGCCTTGTAGATAGAGGAACCCATGCTGGAGAAGGTTTGCTGGCAGGACTTGTGACCCCATGAGAGACCCACACTAAAGCAGTCTGCTCCCGAAGGGCTGCAGTCTGTAGAAGGGCTCCATGCTAGAACAGTTCATGAAGAGCTGCAGCCCATGGGAAAAACTCACATGGAAGAAGTTCAAGGAGAGCTGTCTCCCACTAGAGGGACTTTATGCTGGAAAAGGGGGAAGTCTGTGAGGAGTCCTCCCTCTGAGGAAGAAGGAGAGGCAGAAAAAACATGTGATGAACTGACTGCAATCCCCATTCCCCATCTCCCTGAGCTGTTGTGGAGAGGAGGTGTTTCAGAAGTGAAGCAAAATCCAGGGTGGAGGGGAGTGGGGGAAATGTTTTAAGGTATTATTTTATTTCTCATTATCCTATTTTGATTTGATTGCTAATGTATTAATTCTTCCCCAAAAATGATGTCACTAGTTATCAGATTAATTTAAAATCAGGAGAAGATTTACATTAGATCAGTAATGAGGCATTAAAATGAGAGAAAACATATATAATTAAATTAATCTGAAAAGTTTGAAATCTAATTCGAGCATAGAATCGTAGAATGTTCTGGGGAGGAAGGGACCTTTAAATATTATCTAGTCCATTGTGCCTGCCATGGGCAGGAACACATGTAACTAGATCCAGTCCCTCAGAGGTCTGTCCTGCCTGAGTTTGAACACTTCCAGACACTTGAACCTGTTCCAGTGTCTCATAACCCTCTGAGTTAAAAAATTCCTTCTTATCTCCAATCTGAACATACACTCTTTTAGGTTAAAACAGTTGCTCCTGGTTTTTTGCTACAATCTCTGGTAAAAAGTCTCTCTACATCAGTCTTAGAAGCCTCTTTTAAGTACTGAAAGTCCACAACAAAGGGCCCCTGGAGTATTCCCTTCTCTAGCACAAATAACCCCAACTCTCTCAGCCTTTCTTCATAGAAGTATTTCAGGTGACTCGGTACTTTCATGGGTCTCCTACGAACCCTCCAAGAGATTCATGTCTCTCTTATACTGGAGGCTTGTGAACTGGACGAAGTGCTGGTGAGACCACAGGAGAGAAGGAGAGAACAGCAACAGCATTATAGTCATATTTTTGAAATGCATCTTTCACAATCTTTAACAGTCTTAGGAGAATATCCATATTTTTATTGCAAAACTAAGCTAATGGAAGTGTTAGAATATCTGGAAGTGAATAGCCGTTCTTTTTCATACATTAGGAGCAAGGAAGAAGATATGCACTTCAGTGAAGATTAAATTCTTTGAGGCTATGATTGCCCTAAAATGTGAGACATAAAAAACTTCTAATGAACTTGGGCTTACAATTTTACTGCAAGGCCTGAATCCTATGAGCTGAAACTTTCAAGTGAGTAACTGTGAAAATCACAAACCTGTGAAGGATGGAAATTTTCTATTTTCAGAATTGGCTTGTAGGGTGGACAAGACCACAGTAAGTTATGGCATTGGTTGTGTCTTATACTGCATGTGCTGTATGACTACTTAGAAAGGCATACTCCTGCACCCACAGAGGTATTGTCAGTTCAACATCACGTGCTGTTGAATGCTTTGGCTGAACTAGGTTCATAAAAGTTATGAACTGAGGGATAAATTCTGCCTTTGATTGTGGGAAAATTCCTGAAACAATAGCCTTTGATAGCAATTTCCACAGAAGTAAGTTTGCCTGCTGAAAAGCAAGGGCAGAGTTTATCTAAATGTTAGACCTTTTGTTCTAAAATTGCATGTTTTCATTGACATAGGTTAAATTATTTATTATATGTAAACACAACTTGATACATTAATAATTTGGTGTATTTTTAGAAGAAACATTGCTTAGAAAAAGTGTTTTAATCTCTAACACAAATTAGTTTTTTTGTCTGAAATTGTATCTGGTGCAGACAAATATTGATTTAATTATAATGACGACTTGAAATCTACACAGCATAGACTGAATTTCCCTAACATCATTACTAAGAGATACTACACAGAAAGTTTGAACAAGATAATATGAGCATGCATATGTGAGAGAAAAACGAATGGCACAGTCTTCATTACAGAGTCCTTGGAGAGTCCTTGATCTGTCAAATTACTGACATGATACTCTGTTACTGCTTCATTGGAGCCCCGATGCCCTGTCATGTCAATATACACAAGGGAGATGAATTTCACAAATACATCTGGGCAGAAACAGAAATAGAGCACTGAGAACAGAAGTGATGACAGTTTGCCAGTAAAACAGTTTTCCATTAGGAAATAGAGAAATAGCATTTTGATTTATTTTTTTTTTCTGATTATCTAACAAGTACCAGGGACAAAGATATGGAAGATTTCTTAAGTTCCTTTCGCAAAATGTTCATGTAGCAGCCTAGCAGGACCTTGTAGATTATATCCAGATGTGACCTAGTCTGTCTTCTAGTTTAAGAACAGTAGATCTCATTGTCCGGGCCTTAGAACCTCTGAACTTTACAGGGTAAAAGAGAAGCAGGTCATTTTGGAAAACTCTGAAATGTTAGTTCACTTTTCTGCAGACCAAATTTAGAAATTATGTTTAACCTGGTCCTATTAAAAAAAAAAGTTGGTATTAATCCAAAATTGTATGTGTGAGTATTCATGTGCATATTTATGCAAATATACAGCAATGCTCAAATGTGTGTATATGCTTCAGAATTTCCCATAAAAGGGACTCTCACAGTTGTCCCTGATAAACAATAAGATTTGAAGAAATTATCATGAAACCATGTAAATCTAAAGGCAAGCAAAGGCTATGTCTAAATAATGTCAATCTAATACGAGCAAATCTGAAAAACAAAACACCTGTAAGGATAGGATGCCTGCCCTGCTTATTTCAGGGACTTTTCTTCAAAGTATTTCTAGTCTGCTCCCATAGACTAAATTTCCAGTAGTGTCTAGGATGTAAAGAATGCTCCTTGCAACTTATTTTCTGCTTTAGTTTCATACAGTTACTGCACTACAACTGAGGTGATCAGATACTCACTTCAAAAAAATTTGTGACAAGCCTATTCATATACAAGCTATATACTACCTATGCACTCTTCTCTTACACTCTAGCAGCCATTGAAATTACTGAAATTGAATGCTGTGAAGTTTCTAAATGATACAGTGTGAATTGTGAAAGTGATTAATTGAGTTTCATAGTTGACAGTGCATAGATGTAACAGGTAGATTTCTGTCAAATTGAGAGAGAATCAGTGATAGACCCCAGATCAAAAATGTACAGCTGTGTGGTCTAGCTAAAACCCTGGCTACAGAGAGTGGAACTGAATAAACAGCCATGAATATCCCTATCCGGGACCAGGAACATTAACTAGAAAACATGAACCCACAAGATGAGCCTAGCCCACCACAACACTATTTCTTGATATACGTTGTGTAATGTGTATAATTGAGCTATGCTCTCAGCGAATTTCAGTCACGGAGATCTGAAATCCTTCAGAAGACATGATAGCATTGTGGCTGCTCTGAGTTTTCCACTGTTAGAGCACACATGTGAAGACACTTGAAGTAGCAAGTTTGCTTACCTCTAAATGCTGTCCTGTATGAATTTATATTGACATGTACACTTGCATTCCACCAGACCTTGCTCTTTTTCTCAGTCTCTTTCAGCTTTGACTTTGCCGTAAGAAGAGCTGTGATGCATGTGTTCCGTTCTACAGGCTTCAAAGTGAGCAAGACGTGTCAGGAATGGGATCAGAGGCCAGGGTCCATCATTTATAAATAATGGATTCTTTGCTTACACAGTAAAGTAAGACTTATTGACTCTTAGAGGCTGGAACAGTTAACCACATATCTCAAAAAAACATGTTTCTTGTAAGCAGCCCTTCTTTTCAAATTTCAAAGCTTCCAAAGCCATTTCTGAGAATGACGATATATTTCTAAACCTAAATTTAAAAATGGCCATTTAAACAAACCAAAAATAATAAAAATGCCACACCCGTTTAAAATTCTTTTACACTATCCACATTTCAAATATCATTAATGTGTAGATATAGTTATGGATTTAGAAACCACTATGATGGGCATGTTTAGAAAACTGATAAACAGGGTAAGGCTTAAGCATCAAAACAAAACTTTACTGGACCGAAATTCATTAACAGATACTACTATTGGATAATTCAACCCATTATTATACATTATCAGTCATTATCACTGCGTGTTATAAAAAGCAATCGCTCTTTAATAATCGTAACTTACATTAGCTGTTAATCCACTGTACCACCAGCTTGATATTGCACTGCTATTATTGGTTGGTACAGCTCTTAATGGCTTCAGTTACTGATGTCAAGGTGGAGAAGCTCAAGAGCGCCTCAAGGGGCACCCCCAAGGAAAAGTGACTTCTTTAATTCCTCACCATTCTTAATCCTGGATCTTAAGCCCTTCAGGTTTCCAGAAAGTACAATTTCTCTCCTCTGCCCCTGGACTACTTGTTGCACAAAGCTTGACGGGAAAAGGTGGGGATTATTTTCCCAAGCCCAGGTGGCTTATGTGTCTTATCCTCTTCCTTGATGGTTTTTGTTCCTTTTTTCTTTAGTTTGGTTAGGTTTCTTGGTTTTTGTTTTTGTTTTTTATTTTCCCTTATGTAGCTGCTGCTCCTTTCCTTAAAGCAAAAGGACTTTTCCCATCTCTTGAGTGTGAGCTTCTTCAATGACCAGCATTTGACCACCACTGAACTCTTTAAGGTTTTGAGGCTCTGCTTTTGATCTGTGTAATAGTTTCCAAACCTTTTCCATTATCCCACTCTTAAAGTGTACATCATAACAAGAGACACACAGTACCAAGATCACACAGCCAGTTCCCATAATGAAATAATAACAGCTGCCCAGGACAGGGGCCTTGCACAGTCAGCCTAAGGCACACTCAGAGAAAGGCCTATGGCCATTTATTAGCAATAGCAATCCTATTTTAGCAATCCTATTTCTTTTATGGGGCCAGCTGATAAAGAAAAGGCTTCTCCATTTCTACTACATTAGCACACTTATTTCTGGAACCAAATCAAACTAATTTATGGTATGCTAAATAGATTTCTATTGTTATGAGTGTGAGAGACATCTGCTGTACCCAGTTTCTGTAAATAAGTTGTATTTCAGTCCCTGATACATCATTCATATATTCCATTACATCTTTCTAGGTATTACGTCTACATTTTCATTCTTACCCAATATTTGAACACAGCTCAAATTTTTAGTTGTAGAAAGTATTCCTGACCATATTTTGTAAATGAGGGCACAGAGAATATAAGAAACTAAGCCTCGGTCTAGCAATACAGTATAAGGCATGCATAATTTCACACTTTATGTGTTTTATGTAGTATACATGACTGATTGTTGGAGTTATAGCCTAAGAGATTTAATGCAAGTCAGGCAAGAAATACTTCGAAGAGCCAGGAATAGAATCTAAATATTCTCAGTTATGCAATGTCTCTTTCCACAAGATTGTCCCAGTCAATATTCTGTGAAAATATTAGTAATATTATATACATTAATGTTTTCTTATACCTGTCATCAGACTTCCTATCAGTTATGTGACACCATCTTCCTGTAATGGACAGAGAAATACTTATTAGTGTTTTTCAGTTTGTGGTAGTCATAACTCCCATCTGGTTGTTTCTTTTCTCTTCAAGATTTTTGCATAAATGTGGTACATTTTGCATAAATGTAGTACAATCCCAATATTTGGTATTTCAGAATTTTGAAAAGCAGTGAGATTTTCTTTTTCAAAAAAGCCCCCCCCCAAAAAAAAAAAAGAACAAACAAGCAACCACAAAAACAAAAACACAAAAAACAACCCTCCCTACTGCCCCCATAATATTTTGCAAGGTAAAGTTCTTCAAAATGAGTTAGGAACTGCTTTTCATCTCATTCTGTGTAAATCCCTAACCTGTAATCTTAAAGAGGCTATACCACATTTTTAGTGAGATTGTGTTATTTAGACCACAGCAGAGCTATTCAGATTGTATGGTCTTTGAACTGCAGGTTTTCAGGTCAAATACAATAAAGTACAAATACAAATACAAATACAAATAGAAGCTCCAATACAAAAAAAAGCCCTAATTATTTTATTTTAACTATACCTCCCTGAGGTTTTATTTCCCTGTGGCCTCTTCCAATATTCCATTGCTTCAGTCTTGATACATCACTCACGCAAGGTATTTTAAGATCAGTTACCAAGGCTATCATCAGCTTGCTTTCCATTATATTGTCCTTGTAAAGGATCTTTCATCAGATTTCCTCTTCTGCAAATCATTATGCAGGAAGGAGATAATTTGCTATCCTTAGTTCTATCTTTAGTATAAAACTTTCATTTCCCACAATAATATCCACATGTAATGCTGAATAAAGATTTGGGAACTTCATGGTCTGTAGATTTGTTGCAATCCAAAAGGCATAGAAGACAATTTAGATATTTTCTGAAGTTTTCAAAGGGATAAAATAAAATTAAATCTCGAAAAATCATCAGTTATATTAGAAAGTATAAATAAAACCAAATTATGACATTTAATAAATTTGAAAATACAGATCATATTATGGTCTAGATAAAATTGAGAAACATCTGTCAAAAAAGTTATACTAGGGATTATTGTTTCAATAAAAATGAAATTAATTTTATGAGATAAAACAAGATTTGCCATGTTGTTAATTGGAATTAAAGAAACTCAAAAATTATACCCAACACAATGAGCAAAGAAGGTATAGTAGCAAATAAACTCTTACTCCTAATTATGAATAGTTTTATCTGGTTATATCGACAATGGCCAGTTGTTTTATAATCTGTGTTTTAAGACGGTCAGTGGTAATATTTATACATTAGTCCTTGGATTAATTAAAATGTTGATGTAACAGCTAACTAATTTTCATTGTAAACGCTCCATTGTCTTATTCTAATTCCATAGAAAGTGACATTGAGATGAGTCAAGTGTCATTGAAGGGTTTTAAAGCATGAGTTTGTCAGCTTTCTAATTCTTGCTCTAAGTACAGCTGTCTCAGGGGATGAGAACTATCTATTTTAGATCCTGATAACAGGAAATAGTAATGCATAGGTTTTATCTTTTGGTATTACCTGTTTCTTTCTACTTTAAACTTCAATTGCTTGACAATGAAACTGTCATTCTTTATGTGGTATATTGGACATGGTGCCCTCTAGAAATTGTCAAAGATTCTAAATGAGATGGGCTGACTATAATAAAATCTTTCCTGGCCTGGGAAGGAGGAGCTGGGGATCTGCCATCTAACTCAAGTCTGTTAAACAAAGTGGTACAGAACACAGATGAGTAGGTTAGATCTTTCAGCTTTGAACTTGTGCTACAGTTGAGTTTCCTGAAAAAAAGTCCATCATTTTGAGATGTGAAGAAACACAAGAAGAAAAGTAAAAAGCAGATTAGGGTTATAATTACTCCAAACTTTAAAATGCTAATAATCAGTACTATACTATCTCTGCTATAGGATGATGAAATCCTGTTTCAAAGTACCCATCTGAAACAGCTGGTCACCATTCAACACAGGTAGTGTTGAGCCAGAGGAAAGGAAAATATAAGCTTTAACGAAATAGCTTACATCAGAAGCATTGATTCTTCAAGCATTAAAATCCACCAGCATTAAAACAGGTTAGAGATTGAAGAACTACCCTAAAATGCTATGTTGATATATGCCTTTTATTCTATCTTTGTTCACCGTGCAGAAAAGACTCATAAAATAGATTAAGAAGATGCTTCAACATAATTATCCAGAAAGGGCTCAGTTACATATGACTTTTGAAATCTCACAAGAACTTTTTTTCTTAAACACCAATGCTGACTTCACTTCAAAGATCAGACCCATAAAATGACCTCTTTGCTGCCATACGCCTTGGGAAGAACAGTTGAGTATATTTTTATGATATAATTTTGATATCAAAAATTTGATTGGCATGAATTTTGTCTAGACTAAAATGTTAGAGATGACAAACTTAATTTCTCTTCAGCTCTCAGTTTTCCACTTTTCAAATAAAAATGTGTCTGTAATAGAGCTGAACATAGAACTTGGATTTTTTAAATATTTTTGTAAATTTAATAGATGAAGATGGAAGACATCATCACTTTACAAGTGATTTTTAAGCTGTTTATTAAATGTATTATGTTTCATATGTTTTGAGTGGTATAATAATCTATTGTAAGTGCAACTTGCCCACACTCTCCCCCAAGGAATTTATACAAAGAGTGTTCTAATTTATGTCATCTTAATCAAAACTTTCTCTTTAATGAATAAGCCATTCTGCATTTTTCTGTACAAAGATTGAGACCAAAGAGACTTCTCAAGATTTCATTATTTTCAGTAGGTTGTGTTATACTGAATGAAAGAGATTTTTAATTTACTGTTTTCAGAAGCTGATGTCCAGTTCGAGCTGGTTTTTGAGGTTTTATTTCAGGCCAACATGGAGGTTTTTTCTCATGTTTTCTTGTTGAAAGCTGATTTCACAGAAATGAGAATGGAAATAGTCGATGACTAAACTAGATATTGAGGGTAGGAAGGATCTACAGAGTGATTTGGACAGTCTGGAGAGATGGGTAAAGGACAGTTTTAAGAGGTTCATCCAGGCCAAGTGCTGTGTCTTACACTTGGGTGTCAACAGTCCCATGCATCACTACAGGCTTGGGGATGTCTGGAAAGCTGCCCAGCAGAAAAGGACTTGCGTGTTCTGGTCAACAGCCAACTGCCCATGAGCTGTCAGTGTGCCCAGGTGGCCAAGAAGGTCAATGGCATCCTGGCCTGCATCAGAAATAGTGTGGCCAGCAGGACCAGGGTAGTGGTTCTTCCCCTGTACTCAGCACCTCAATTCCTGTGTTCAGTTTTGGGCCTCTCTCTACAAGAAAGACATTGAGATGCTGAAGCACATTCAGAGAAGGGCTCTGAATAACAGAGCTGCTGAAGGGCTGGGAGAACAAGTCTTATGAGGAGCAACTGGGAGAGATGGGATTGTTTAGTCTGGAGAAAAGGAGTCTCAAGAATGGACCTTATTGCTCTCTTCAACTACCTGAAAGGAGGGTGTACCTAGGTGGATGTTTTCTTCCAGGTCACAAGTGGTAAGATAAGAGGAAATGCCCTTGAATTGTGCCAGAGGAGGCTGAGATTGCACATTAGAAAAATAGGGTGGTCAGGCTTTGGAACAGACTGCCCAGAGAAGTGTTGGAGCCACCTTCTCCAGAAATGTTCAAAGGTTGTGTGGATGTAGCACCTGGGAACATGATTTAGTGATCATGACATTACCAAGTTAATGGTCAGACATCAGACTTGATGACCTTAGAGGTATTTTCAAACCTTAATGATTATATGATTCAAACCCTTGCTTGTCTGGAGAAGAAGCTGGTCACTGGACTACTTTAGAGCAAATTCATACATAAACCCCTCTGTCATTAAGCTCTGCAGTTCAGTTTACAACTATGGATTCTTAGGAATAGCATCTGGTTTAGGCACATTATTGGCTTAGGGTAAGGTCAAGAGCTATAGTACTCCAAACTCAAGTGAAGGCTCTTCCATTTCAGAGAAAGCCTCTATCCCTAAACCCAAACTGAGATGTACTGCAAGCATCTTGTTTTAAGTCAAATTTTGTATTATTTGATTGGCAGGAGTAATATAAAGTTTCAGCTTTGTTACCTATTTTTTTTTGTTCTGGTGATATATATATTAAATTCTGATAGCAGCTGTGTGACTGTATAGAAAAAATACTTTTTACTACTTTTTCCTAAAACCTACTTTTTACTAACACATATTACTGTCACTGAGAAATCCTTTGTTGTCCTTTCTGTTCATTATGCGTAACTATGTAATTGAATAGTTATTAATAAATCTTTATTAACTAAAAATATCTTGCAAGCCTTAAATTTCTACTATTTATTTAGATCAATTATCTGATGGACTACAGCATGTACCAACCTAACAAGTCCTGACTTTTCATTTGAATTTAAAAATCAGAGATAATATTTTATAAAAAAAATTCATGAAAAAATTTAAATAGAAATACTATTTTTGGTACAAAATGAATATATTTTAGTTCTTCAGATAATTTCAGCATTACGACTTTCTGGGTGAATTAATGCTGAAGATGTTGAAAAATATACATACGTGTAATTTTTTTTTTCTTACATACAATTATTTATTTACCAGTTTTAGCATTGAACACTAACCAAATTAGTCTTCCTCAAATACATATAAATAAGCTTCGCATTCTCAGAAGGGATTATTGACCCCTGACAGTGAAGAAAATTTAACAATTTGCCATAGCAGTAAGAAAGTTGGAAAACCTAGGAAAAACTGGGAACTAGCATTTTGGTTTTGTACTAACTTTCCTTCCAGAATTTAGAGCTCAGTAATCATGTGCACTAGACAGGAAAGAACATTAGTGTAGACTGTGATTTACGGTATGTCCTGTAGGAATTACTTTGCACAAGGCTTGGCACAGCAAGGTATGGACTGTGCCATGGCTGCCTATTTTCTCACAGAATGAGTGTGCTAGGGCTCTACCCTTTATCACTGCATTGAGCACAGTTAGGTGGTGCAAAGGGTGTCAATGAACATCAAAATTTTTCCTCAAAGCAAGCAGAAATAGGAAAACAGACACATGTGAGATAGCAATCTTCAGAGAGTAAACCAAGCATTTCAGCATGTACACATTTTCCCCCATCTATAAAAAAAAGGAGCAAAACGGAGAAAAATGCTCTGCTGTTAATTTCCTTTAGTTTCCTTTTTCCTTTTTGTTTTTTTTTAAGGAGCTTTCAGATTATAAGGAGTCCTTTAACTAGGTATATAAGATGTTTCTAATGTTAGGAGCAAAACAGTTACACAAAGGAATTAGTTTGTTTTTAGAATTTTTATTCATTCTAGTAAATAACTGCCATCCTTTAATGAAGGATGGATGAAGAGCTGGTTATTCTGTTACTGTAACTGAGGGTGTTGATAAGAACCTGTAGGGAACTATTTTATACTAAAGCTGCAAATATATGAGCAAGTATCTTTCCCTCATGATATCACTCAAGAAAAGTCACAAGCCTGATGTATAGGGTTAAAAGGAAGAGTAAATTGGATGGGTTTTGCTAGTCCTGCCCCATTGGTTATGAGGCACAACAAATCATTGAGCTGTTTTCCAACTACCTGTTACATGCTGGGATTATGTTATCGAATCCCATTCGATTTCTCTTTCCACCCTGCATTTAGTCTTTCAGTTCCTAGATTAAATCCTATCTTAATCCATAGCTGAGGGCTCATTTTTAAATTTTGTGCACTGTTAGTGCCCTCCTCTGGATTTTTTCCAACTTGTCCACATTTTTTTATATTATTCAAGGCTTCAAAATTATTGTCTTAGTGCCCAGAATAAACTGTATTATCAACAGATTAAAAAAAAACAAGAGAGGAAATTAAATTACCTGTTGCGACATACATGTAGCATTCTTCCTGGTAAATCTCAGATTTCCTGGGTTTGCCATTGCTTTAGACTTCTGATTCCAAATCAGGTTTTGATATTTGATAGCCTCTTGCTCTTTTTCACAAATACTGATAGTTTGCATTATCACCCATTTAAACTGTATTTTTTTTCTCTTCCTTAATGAAGTAATTTTCTTTTTTTTTCTCTTTTAGAATTTCTAAAAATTTTTTCTTATTATAAACCATGCCCCAAATTTATAATTCTGAATTTTGATCCTTCTTTCTGATTGCTTTCACCTCTGCCAGTATGATGTAATCTAAACATTTAATAAACCTTTTCTCTATTCCATCATTCAGCTTGTTGGAGAAAATATTTAGTAAAACCATCTCAATACATGCTCTGTAGGATTTTAGTTTAAATGCTCTATCAGTCTGACGACAAGACATTCATAAGTAACTTTTATAACTGTTTTCAAAGAAGTAGGACTTTCATCTATATCACTCAAGAGGTTCTTTGCCACATTTTTGTCTTGATAAATTAATTTTGTATCTTTATCCTTTTAAAAGTGTATAATAAATTGCATAGTTTGTTCAATATCTGTGTAGATATTAAAGTTGATTGGGCTACATTTTACCAGAACCTCATTTTTTGTTTTCTCCTCCAACTGTTGAGGATGGCTTTTTGAATTCCATTATCTTCATTCAATTACTTTTATTCCTTCCTTCTCTCAGAATAGTGAGGTATTTCTTTCTTTTTACTTTGATAAAAATTACCTTACAAGTTTGGATTTTCAATTGGTTTGTTGCTTGTAACTGGAATAATTCTAAACAAGATGCATCTCTGTGAACTAGTATTTTACAAACCAAGGAACAAGTTTTTTCTATCATGTTCCAGAAAAATTTTGGACTTTGTGTCTTGTAATATTGATTGGAACAGGTTCCTGGAGATGTAATTAAAGCATCATTTATATAAGTTTGATATTCAGTCAATCAGCTTCTCATTTTTCTCTAATTTTCAAATGGATTTTTGTATAATACAGTAATTTTCATTTTTTCCGTAAATGAACTACAATGTCAGAATAGATAGACTAGTTTGCATTATTTTCATTGAATTTGAGTTGTATCAGTTAGGCTGAAAAATCAATTTATTTCCTTATGCTGGTCATGAAATAGTTTGGTTTTTATGATAAGTTTTCGCACAATTTTTCATAGCACTTTTTTTTAATGAGTCCATTGACATTAATTTAAAATTTTGGCCCTATGTCAACCCATAAAAAGATATTTTTTTGAAAACTCTTGACTAACTCAATGTAAATAACAATCACTTTTATAAATCCAATTATGATTAAAGCACGTAACTAGGCAGTTTCTTAGTCTGATAAAAATATAAGAACAATTATTGTGGCACTATTAGGTTATAAATAGAAGAGGAAGATGTTATTTTGAAGCTTCTGCATTTTCTATGTATTAGATTAAAGTGGCCTTTAAACCATTTTGGTTTTAGATTTGTCTGCCCATCATAATGAAGAACTAATTTGGGTACCAAAACCTGCTGCAGTCGCATCGCCATGGGATGTTTGAAGTAAACAGACATGCTGAGAAGCATAGTAAGCTCTGAATAAAAGAGAATCCTTAGGATCATCCTAAGAAAAAATAGGATGCTATGTAGGTCATGTGTTTTAGGGTCCCAATACAAATATGAATAAAGGTTACATAAATAAAAATCCTCCATCTTCTCTTCCAAAAATGACAACATGCTTATATTATTAAGGAAACTTCCCTGTCCTAACATCCAGGATCCACACAGACAGTCACACATGCAGCACCTGAGCTGGAACCGAAGCCAGTCCACAGCTCCACAGCTAAGCCCCCCACTCACACACAGTCTGATCAGGTGTCCTCACCAGCTTGACAACAGGTTTCCCAAAGCAGAGCCTCAAACGTCCCTATCCTTCAAATAGTTTAGCCTTGGTACAATAACTAAATAAAGTAACTGCTTGAGCTGGTTCCTCCAAGGAGGCCCCCCAAACAAAGGAAACCCTGGGCTTCCATACCTTCACAGTCTCAGTGAGAAAGTCTGGGGTCATCAATTCCTGCCATTTCTCTGAATGTCCAGCCACCTGGCTGGGCCACAGGTCCCTGTGCCCTCTGTTCTCCAAAGGGTCAGCAGTTCATGGCCTCGTCTGAGACTCAGAACTCAACCTGCAGCTCAAACTGCAGCTGCACCCTGAGCTACCAGCACTGAATGTATTCCTCAACAATATTCACTTTAATTAGGCACAGAAACTAATCAAGGTTTGAGCTGATAGGCAAACTAGCAGTATGCTTGCTGAACTTGATAAGTCAGATGTCAATTTATGAATTCTAGGGTAATTCTTACATAGTTAAAAGCAAGTCTTTAAACACACTATGTTTATTCAAACTGGCTGATCGTGTTCCTAAAATGGAGTAGAGAGGAATTTACCTATAGGTTTAAGAACATGATTCAGCCAACCTACCAAACAAGGCTGCCAGGTCCCAGAGACTCACATTTAATTGGCATGATGTTTTCTTTTTGCAAACGTACTCAGATGCTTACTGCCTACACTTTAATATAATTCAGCAATAAGTACAGAAGTATGAAAACTATCTATAATATACTTGGGGGTCTTGACTTTATGGGCTTGATCTAAAAAACACTTAATTCACACTGATATTAAATTCAACTCAAAACATAGCCAGAGGCATAAAAAGTAGAGCTTCACCACAACTTACTATAAGATGTGTGATATTCTGGTTGTTAGAACACTTAAATAGGATTTTTGGGGTTTGGTTCTCCTAACTCAGCAAGATACACTCTTCAGTCCCTTAGGCACTCCATTTTTTCAATTGTCAGCTAGTGACCAGCATACAAATCTGACATACCTTGGCATATTCTTTTTACTTACTATCTTAACAAAAAATTGCCTTTTTCTTGGTGAGCACGGAAGAGTTTTTATGAAAGCATATAAACCTCTTATGCAGTAAATGGAGAAAAGGAAATACCTCACTTTAGCAATACTATTTTCATTTTTTTTTTTCACAACTCTGTTACTGCAGAGGGAGTCAAGGTCCTGACTTGGTATTGTGACAGGTTAGATGTATAGTTGGACTGTTCTCTGGGGCAGAAGAAGAGTAGAAACAAATAGAAAAATAGGCAGATAGCCCTATGACTATTTTTCTATGATCTTCCATTAAGTGTATAGCACAGTAGCATATTTAAATATTACAGATATGGCTTGCAGCATTAATTGGCAGCAGTAAGTGGTACAAATAGCTTGACTTTTTGTGCAACTTATGCTTCTATAGATTCTGTCCACGTAAAGCACAAAATATAGTACTGGGAGAAACTTGACTGACAACAGAATACAGACAGGCCAAAGATTTCACTGCACAAAAAATGAAAAAGATAAAGAAAAAATAAAAATAAATAAAAATAATACTATTTATTTACATTTTGGTAATCTGTATGCAAAGTTTATATATTTTCCACAAACATATTTTATATTTTTTAATAATCATTCTAGAAAAATAAATTATTTGGTACAAAGAGTCTCTAAAGTTTTATTACAATGTGTTGAATATATGTTCTATATATGTTCTTATAGCCTAATAGATATTTCTTCATATTTTTTTGTTGCCTATAAATAATAAATAATGCTCATTGCTTCTCTAAAAACGTGTCAAGGTTGATAGCCCAGCTGAAGTGCCTCTATACAGATGCAATTTACCTAGTAACAAACAGGAGGATCTGGAAACCACTGCACAGGTAGAAAGCTACCATCTAATTGCCACTGCTGAAACATGGTGAGATGACTCACACAACTGGAGCACTGCAGTCCATGGCTGTAAACTGTTCAGAAGGGACAGGCAATAAAGGAGATGTGCAGGTGGGTTGTCGCCTCTGTAAGAAAATGGGTTGACTACACAGAACTGGCTTTGGAAAACAGCAATGAACGGGTGGAGAAATTATGGTGTTAAGATCTTCTGTGGCCTTGATAGTTGTAGGTACAAAAATGCTGTTAGTGAGGATCTTCTTGTTATTTTTCTAAGTCCGTGAGAGACTTTTCTCTCTCGCAGAAGAGGTAGCAGGGAATGTAAACAACCAAGCCACCTGCAACCTTGGAAAGTCTTGTTTATGGTATAGTAGAAAATATTTTGATAATGGATGTTTTAGGATTTTGGCCAATCACCCCCAAGGGGTGGCTGGTCCTTTGTCCAATTAGACTATAAAGAAAAAAGTCTATAAAAGAGTTTGTAAAATAATTAAATCAATCAATCTTGCTGCACAATTCCTGCCTGCTGGATCTTCTCCTCCTCCTCCTCCTCTCTATGGCTGCGGGACACGGTGATATACCGTAGGAACCAGGCCAGCGGTAATAGATAGTGTTTCAGACAGGCAAGAGTGCTCTTCATGTCCCTGCAATGGGTAAAAATAAAGGGCTAAGCCAACAAAGGAGCCTTGTGGTTGATATTTACTACAGGCTACCCAACCAAGGGGAGCCTGTAGATGAAGCATTCTTACTTCAGCTACAGGAAGCATCAAACCCTCAGGCCCTGATCTTGCTGGGAGACTTCAATCACCCTGACACCTGGCAGAAAAGCAGCACAGCTGCTGTAAGTGGTCCAGAAGACTCTTGGAGTGCCTCCACTTTATCCAGGTGATAAACAGCGCCCCCCTGAATTTTAGGAAAGCAAATAGGAATTTCTTAAGGAATTACTGGATTAATTCCCTGGGAAATTGTTGTCAGAGGCAAAGGAGCTGAACTGGGCTAAGAGCTCTTTAGGGACATTTTTCTTATGCCACAAGACTTCTTGATTTTTGTGTGTAAGAAATCAGGCACGGAAGGAGGGAGACCAGCATGACTTGGTAAGGATGGTCAGACTAAGGTGTAAGAAGGAAATGCACAGGCAGTGGAACCAGGATCAAGTATTATGGGAAGATGCCTGGATGTGAAGAGATTGGATCAGGACAGATAAGGCACAGTTGGAGTTAAATATGTCAAGGGATGCAAAGAAAATAATCACAGAATCATAGAACAGTTTGAGTTGGAAGAGACATTAAATATCATCCAGTTCCAACCCCCCAGCCATGATCAGGAACACCTTCCACTAGAGCAGGTTGCCAAAGCCCCATCCAACCTGTTCATTTCTGCGCCTGTGCTCTGTTTCTGCTTTAACAGGTATGTTTCTTGTACTGGTGGCCTTGAAATGGAAGCAGTACTCCAGAGGGGGTGTCTCACTAAAACAGAGGTGCAGAGTTATCTCCCTCAACCTACTAGCATTAGTTCTTTTCAAGCAGCTGGGGATGCTTTCAGTACTTTGGGGGATCTTATATGCAGGATGCAAAAAGACTCTTTGCAAGAGCATGTGGTGGCAGAACAATGGGCAGTGATTTTAAACTGAAAAAAAAGTAGGTTCAGATTGGACATAAGGAAGAAACTTTTTACAATAAGGGTAGAGACAAATAGAATCAGGTTTCCTAGTGAAATTGTAGATGCCCAGTCCTTGAAAATGTTCAAAAGCTGATAAAATGGAGCTTTAACAAAACCAACCTAGCAAAAGATATCCCTGCCCATGGCCAGGGAATTGGGCTAGATGATCTTTAAAGGTTCCCTTCAAACCCAAGCCACTCTATGACCATATAGACATAAATACATATTCTGATATTTAACAACAGGGTGTTTTTCCCATGTCTTACAGAAAAATCTTGTGATCCTAATATAAAGAAATAACTAACGGATGTTGGCTGCTAATTGTCTTAGATTTCATTTAGCTTTGCTTTTGAGGTATTTAAACTGATGTACTTAATTTAAAATGTAATCTGTTGGATATTATATTCTGAAAGGTAGTCTTAGACTAACATAAAATATACAGATAATGTAAGATCTTAATTTAGTAACAAGTAGCAGATAGCAGAGTGCATGTCAGGTTATACTAGGATCAGTAATCTATATACAGAATGAAACAGAAGCATAATAATAGTACAATCCTGTTGGTGCTTGGAAACACCATGTCCTAAGATGAACGCTGAAAGACCAAAATAACTAATTGTGAGTAGAAGCTGAGTTAATAGACAGCTCATAATAATCGTGGGACATATTAACCATTCTAAAAACAGCATAGGGGTTTCAAAGTTTATTTTCATCTATTTCTGACAGTTGAATCTTTTGCCTAACCATGTATTCTTATATTTTAACTCTGAGATATGCACTGGTCTTCGTGGTCCTCAAAAGCTTTATTCATGGTATTCAAAACCGAAAATTTTATATGTAACTTTTCATTTGAAATTGTTTTTTAAAATTCTATTTTAAATTATTTTATTTATTTGAAAGCCCCACCGCAGTACACAGAGATAAGTGCATATACCAAAAGGTAAGCATCTGAAAAATAGACATTCTCTTACAAATTAGCAGCAATCAATGTAAAAGACATGTCCAGGAAAAAGAAAAAAATTATTATCTCCTGAAAAGAAATACAAGACAAAGAAGGACAATCCTTTATAAAATGTAGTAAGTTTAAAGAGTTTATAGTATTCTTTATCTATTTTTTATAATTATTATAACCATTTCATTATCTTTATGTAAATCATGCCTCTGAATCCTATGTTTAATAGATTACAGATATAAAGATGACCTAGTATACTGAACCTGAATTACAGATATACAGCACTGAGAATTCTACAAAGTTCCCACTATTTCAGAGCACAAGCTAGTGGTTACATTTAAATTTAAATCCTAAAGACTTTAAATTTTGTACATTAAGCAGCCTAGAATATTGTAATAAGCATTTAATAACATAAAATCATTTTCTTTTTTAGATTAAGGAGCTTTTGAAATTCAGTGGGAGTATCTCAATATATTATAAGTTGACTGATTCTTTCTTTTATGTTCTTTATTACTTGATAGCATGGTAATAGGCCTTAGGAGACTTCCTACTACTACACTAGGAAAAAGTGAAATTATCTGATTAATCTGTGTGACGGATTTTGCTTATAGAATGAGGGTAACATGTTCCCTGTATTCTAAGGAGAAAAGAAAAAAAATGTTACAGTTCAAATTCAGAGTGCCATCTAGTGCTGAACAGAAATGTAAAAAAGTAACCATATTTAACCTGAACACCTACATCTCTTAAACCAATTTACGTCATCACAGTCACATAGTACATTACAAGAAATAATTTTTAAAACTATGATATATTGGCTCTCGAAGAGGCTGCAAAAATTTGCCTGGAAAATCTCTTCTATACCACAGTTCAAAATATCTGACAGCATAACATAATAAATTCAAATATTTCTTTCCAGTATGCAGAAACGGTTTCATATGAATTCATTATGGTCTCCTATTCTGTCTTCCTTCCTTATTCAGCTATAACAGAGAATATCAACCTATTTTTGATTAGGTTTTTTTTTAACTTGTAGAACATAGTTGCTATTATGTTTGGTTTGTTTTTTGAAAGGTATTGAAGCTATCAGTTTCTCTTTTTTTTTGGTGTATCTGCTTGGACTCCTTTGTCAATAAAGTATATTTCTTGAGAATTTCTCTTCCAATGTTAATAAAAAGAAAAAAAATCCTTAAGTCTTTGACTGAAACATATCACTAGGGTTGTTTACATTATTTCTTTTGTTAGTTTGTTTTAAAGTTTAGAACTCAAAAGCACAGCAGGATCCAGGAAAAGAAATACTTTTCTAGAAGGTCATGTGGAAAAAAAAAAAAAGAAAAGCCAAGGTATCATCTCTTCCTTTTACCAGAAAAGCTCCAAACTAAAGGAATAATGTTTTTTAAAAATGTGCTCTTACTCTATCAATGCAGTTTTCGCTGTCACTCATGTCTTCTGGAAATACCGAATATTCTAGATTACGAACAACTAGGGCTTTCACACATAAGATCCTGCTTTACACACCTGCAAATATGCTCCACAGATCTGTCGGTAGTCCTTAGAACAGAAGTCTCAACTTACGAACTACTCGCCCTTCTGCTTTCCTTCCACTCTTTACCGCAACTCACCAACATGTGCAGATTTTGTTAAAAATACCTAAAACTAAAATGATACAAAATATTTATTGATATCTTTTCAGTACATTCAGCATTTAATCCAAACCTTTGCTCCAAGAAAATAGGCAAGCTAAGTATATTTTTCAATTAAAATGAAATTTTTACTGAAAGGATATCTTAGGCCAGTAAGTAAATATCTTGAGAGAGCTATCCTTTATTGTACAATTATGAACAATATCAGCAGTTTAGAACAGCACACCTTTATCTGGGATCTTTTACTGGGTACATACACTTAACCAGCACTCTCTTCTTTGTGTTAGGATTATGCATTTCAGCCTTGATCATATGGCATTTTCAGTATATGAAATGTGAGTGGTCAAGGAAAGCTGTAAGCAGAAAGAAAAGCTGTAGGAATCCCACCAGAAGAATTTAAGCCCAGATGCAATGCATCACTGAATCTCTTTCATAACATTTCTCTACTGCTTTCCTTCAAGCACTTGAGAAAAATTTATCCTGGTGGAAAATCCTGTCTCCAGGCAAACTGCCTATTGGGACCCAATAGATGATGTATCAATTGGCATTTATTTATTTCTAAGTTCCAAATTATAACAAATTACCTGTAGGTTAAACAACAAATAAGCAAAGCTCAAATTAAGACATTCTTCCATATGTTTGGAACTGATTGCAAGGGAATTCAAACATTCCCATACAATTACCTTCAGCGTCAGGAGGAAGTTGTACAGATGGGCTCTACAGATAAACCAGCTGATCACTTAACTCTGTCTCTTATTTCTCCTATTTCTTGAGAAAGATAAATTACTTCCAAATTGAATACGATTAGGTTCAAAATATAAAAAATAGGAATTAGTTTAATAATTTCTAAAAGGAAATTACCTTCTCCCTCCAAAATAACAAATAGAATCATAGAATCACAAAATGTTAAGGGTTGGAAGGGACCTTAAAATTACCTAGTCCCAAAAACCCCACCAAGGCCAGGGAGGCCTCCCACTAGACCCAATTGCTCAAGGCCTTGTCCACCCTGGCTTTGAACACCTCCAGGCTTGAGGCATCCACAACTTCCCTGGGCAACCTGTCCCAGTATCTCACCACCCTTATAGTAAGGAACTTCTTCATAATATCTTGCCTAAACTTCCTGTCTTTCAGTTTGTACCCTTGTCTTACCCCTACAATTCCGGATGAAGAGCCTCTCTCCAGCTTCTCCGTAGGACCCCTTCAAATACAGGAAGGTTGCTATGAGGTCTCCACACAACCTTCTCTTCTCCGGGCTGAACAGTCCCAACTGTCTAAGCCTGTCTTCATAGGGAAGATGCTCCAGTTCTCTTATCAATTTTGTGGTCCTTCTCTGGACTGAGGAGTTTCATGTCCTTCCTTTATTGGGAGCTCCAGAGCCAGATGCAGCACTCCAGATGGGGTCTAAGAAGAGAGAGTAGAGGGACAGAATCACTTTCCTCACCCTACTGGCCACACTGCTTTTGATGCAACCCAGGATTTGTTTGACTTTCTGGGCTGCAAGTGCACACTGCCAGCTCATGTTGAAGTTTTCATCAAGCATCACACCCAAGTTCTTCTTCATCGGGCTGCTCTCAATCACTTCTCCACCCAAACTGTGGGTGTGCCCAGAATTGTCCTCATTTTGGAGGTCTTCAAAAGTGATGATAATTGCCTCATTTTTAGTTACTGACAGACACTTAAAGCCAAAAGTCTTTTTGGTTATAGAATCTTCATCCTGGGAGATACTCAGAAACCACCTGGACATCATCTACTATTTCTTTAAACAGCTGGAAGTTCACTTTTCTGAAGTTCATGGGACTTTGCTCTTTGCCAGGCCCATATTTCTTCAGATCACAAGCTCAACCAGGGCATGGTCACTGCAGCCCAGGCAACCTCCAATCTTAATTTCTTTAATGAGCTCATCTGCATTGGTGAGCACCAGGTCCAGTAACATTTCTCCTCAGGTTGATTTGTCTGGTAGGTAGACCAGGAAGTTATTCTCGACACAGTCCAATCTCCAGGATTGCTTGCAGCCAGCTTCATTTCCTTCCCAGCAGACACCTTGGTGGTTGTAATCCCTCGTCAGGATGACGGTTGGTGAGCTAGGTGTTTCCTGTATCCGAAGCAAGAAGGCCTCATCAAGAGGCTCCCCCTGATCAGGCGGCCTGTAGTAGACCCCAGCCACAAGGTGTCCTTTATTGATTTAGTCCCTGATTTTTACCCACAGGCTCTCAGCCTTTTTGTGGCTGTTTCTTAGAGGCAGCTCTTCACAATCTATTTCTACTTTAACATGGGGAGAAACACATCCATCCCTCCTTCCCAGACAATCTCTTTTGAAAAACTTATAGCCCTCAATTGCAGAATTCCCATTGTGTGACTCATCCCTCCCACCACGTTTCCGTAAAAGCAGTTAGGTCACGGTTTCCTAATCGCACGATGGTTTCCACCTTCTCCTGCTTGTTTCCCATGCAGCGTGTGTGCATTGCTGTAGAAGCACTTCGGCTGGGCTATTGGCCTCTTCACCTTATGGGACCAGCACTCCCACTGCCCAAGCAGCCAGCTTGCTTCCCATAACAGTCTTACCCCATCTGGCCAGCTGTACCTCATCTACTGTCAACAGGTCTGGTCTCTCAAAGGTGTATCAAAGGTACATCCTGTCACTTCTGCACTGGTTTTGGCTGAGGTAATTTTCTTCATAGAGTCCTGTGTAGTGCAGTGCTTATGATTTGTGACCAAAACAGTGCTGATAACACACCAGTGTTTTAGCTATTGCTGAGCAGCTCTTACAGAGTGCTAGAGCTTTTTCTGCTTCTCAGTTCATCCCTTAGTAGGCTGGGGCTGCACAAGGAAGGAACACAATTGGAATAATTGATCTCAACAGATCAAAGGTGTATCCCATACCACCAATGTCATGCTCAGCAATAAAAGTTAGGGGAAAGAAAAAGAAAGGGGCTATCATTTGTAGTTATGGCATTTGTCTATCCAAGTAGCTGTTAACTCATGACAAAGCAAGTATTTCCTCAGGATAGCTGAGCATCTGCCTGACAGTGGGCAGTAGTGAATGAATTTCTTATTTTCTTTTTCTTCGATACACAGCTTTTGCTTGATCAATTTGTCTCTATCTCAATCCATGAGTGTTTGCACTTTTACACTTCTGATTCTCTTCCCTATACAGCTGCAGGAGAGTGAACACGGAACTTTCTGGGGCTGAGTTGTTGACTGGGTTAAACCACAGCTTTAATATGTGGATTGATAATACTGAATACATGCAAACATATACAGGGAATCTATGGCAGCCAGAAAATCTCGTCTGCTGAATTCCCTTTATTATACCCCTGAACTGGTCAGGTTTTTTCCAGCTTAAGAGGATGGATCCAGACTCTTCTCTGGTGCCAAGCAATAGGACAAGAGGCAATAGGCAGAAACTGATGTACACAAACTTCCACCTGAATGTGAAGAAAAACTTACTTACTGTGTGAGTGACCACCCACTGGAAGGGATTGTCTAGAGAGTCTGTGGAGTCTCCCTCACTGGTCACAATCCTGCTCAATGTGCTCTGGGATGGCCCTGCTTGGGCAGGGAGATTGGGCCAGTTGACCCATTTTGATTCCTTCCAACCTGACCCACTCTGTGATGCTGTGAACCAGTAAATTCTTTTGACTCCTCTACACTCACATATACAATACATGCACACACAGATGCTGACATATTAACATTCATATTAATAGATATTAATATATGAATTCATTGTATAAATCTAATGAATTAAGAATATGCACTTATATTGTGTTTTGAATAGAAACATTCCTTTTTACTGATTCAAAAGTTGCTTGGTGGCATTAATATGAGCCCAAGGGAAAGAACATGTTCCAATTAATCCTACTTAAGGCATTGCTATTTTTTCCCAGCCTTTCGAGTAATAACACTGCTCAGGTTAAGTAACAACTAATAAACTACTGTTTCTTCACTTCACCGTCTACTTAATAGACAGCCTCTCCCTTAAGGTAGTAACTAACAAGCTGGCAATTAAATGTCCAGATTCAGTGAAATCAGTTTCAAAGTCTGAACAGAATTATATTTCAGGACTTCATAGAGGCCCCAGTCTATGTTGTTATTTTTTTAATACATGAAAAAAAACAATGCAGATACAATTTCAATTTATTATTTTCCCAGTAGGAATTATTGAGTTCTGCAATTTAAAATCATTTGGTATCTTGTGAAAGAAACTCTAGGGATTTTATGGTTTTGACTCCTGTAGGGCAACTCCTTAAACAAACAATTTTTTTGCTGACATCTATTTTCCATCGAAATGCTTCATATTGTAAAATTAAAAGTAGACAAGATTCTCAAAACACAAAAGTGGTTTTACAGTTTACATCTTATTATTAAAAGAAATTGGAGTATTTGATAGCTTTCAGCTATTTAGACATATATTAGTTTAGGTCACCTTTAGCTGTCACAAAGCTATTCATCTAAAACAGTCTAACTCAGCTGTAGTGAGTATCTTTTTTAGACTAGGAAAAATCCATCAGATTTCTCTTCTCTCTCTTTTACCTAAAGACAGATTTCTATCTAGAATGCCTAGGCTTCTGGAGGATAAACTTCCTTCTGACCTATCTGCTTAACAGCACAAGCAAATATTTTCATTATGGATAACCTATGGCATTGATTAAGAACAAAGAATTATGTTAAATTTACTGGGTTTAATCAGAGTTCAATAGTCCTAATCATAAAAAAAAAAAAAAAATTCCTTTTTTGACATCCACACCATTCTTCTGAGAATGTCTTATTTTTTTATTTTTAACTTCAATTTTTATTTGATCGATATATATGACCTGTTCTATGTTTTTTAGTTTATCTCATCTTCCTAGCTTATGGTTCTGTTTGTCTTTTTTAAGGATCGGAGTTCTAGTTTCACTGGAAACCTCACAGTTCTTGTAACAGAAAACTTAATAAACCATCACACACTAAAACACAGTAGCCATGCCAAAAATTTCTGAAATTACTGCAGTTCCTCCCTCCTCTATCCACTCCCTTTAGATCTTTTCTAGATTAGGTATAGCTTTACACTTAAACATGAGCTTACTCATTTTACATATGGAAGATATTTTGCACCATCACCCTTTTCATACTTCGGTAGACTTAGGTCTTCAGCTCTGCTATAGATCTTAAAATAGCATAAAACTCTCTCTTTTTATTGTCTGTATTAATTCTCTAGTAATTCCTATCATGTGAATCCTTTAAGAACTACTGTACTTATATTTTGTATACAACTAACAATTATAATGTCAAGACCTCATTTAGTATGAAATCATCCAATTAGAACCAGTGACTGTGCATAAAAATATGGGATTTTCTACATCACTTTACACTTATCTTAATTTACTTTCATCTGCTTTTCTTTTAGTACCTAGTTGGTATTCTGAAATTATTCTGCAGTTCTTCATACTTGGCTTCATCTCTGCTACTTCAATAGCAGGTTTGGTTTTTTTTTTTTCATTTCAGTATTTACCAGTTTTTGTAACTTTTGGAGTTATGCTGAACAGTTAGACACAAGAATCACAGAACCATATTCATTTTTTGTGTTGCAGAGGACCTTGAAAGGTCGTGTAGTGCAAATTCCTAACCAAAAGCAGGGACATCTTGCACTGTCAGATTACTCAAAACCCCATACAAACTGACCTCAAATGATTCCAATGATGTGGCACCCATAACTTCACTGGGCAACCTGTTCCAATATTTCATCACCTTTTTTGTAAACAATTTATTTTTTATGTCAAATTTTAAAGCAATTGCCCCTCATCCTGTGACTACAGGTAAAAAGTCTTTCTTCTTCTTTCTTATAAGTGCCCTTTAAGTATTGAAAGGCTTCAGTTAGCCTTCAATGAGGTCACCTCAGAGATTTCTCTTCTCTAGGCTAAAAATCCCCAGTTCTCTCAGCCTTTCTTCATAGGCAAATTGTTCCAGTCTCCTGATCACTTTTGTGGCCCTCTTCTTGACGTATGCCAATATGTCCATGTCCTTTTTTTGTTGGAAGTGCTGGATACAATATTCCAAGTGGGGTCTCACAGGAGAGGAGTAGAGGGGTAGAATCACCTCCCTCAACCTGCTTGTCACACTGCTTTTTATGCTGCCCAGGGTGGTTGCCTTTCTGGGCTGCAAGTCCACATTACAGCTTAATGTCCAATTTTTCATCAAGTCCTTCTCTGCAGCACTGCTCTTGCTTCCATCCTTACCCTGGGACTCTGGGGAATTTGGATTCCCACCAGCCTTTGTTCCCCTGTACTTATCTGGACTTGTTAAGATTGGTCTTTGATAGGCTGAAGGCTTCTGCAATTAGCTTAGAAGTAGCCAGAGCAATGAATTATTTGGGCTCTTCCATATGCTCTTCTTTCTCCATGCTTCTTTTATGGGTGTGCAGATGAGTTTTTATCACATAACCTAATGTAAAATGCAATTAATTATTCAGGTATTTAATTCTTCACTTCCTATAGGATTTGAAGTAGATGCCAAATGTTTACAGAAAACTGTTTCTTTTCACTTTCCTTTTCCTGATAATTTACTGACCAGAAAGATCTGTGATGTGACCCTTTTCCCCCAACATGAAAAAGAAAAAAAAGCTTGCCAAAGTGGTGAAACTTTCTAAGTCTTGTTCATTGTGAGTAAAGATGGAAGAGAAATCCTTATACCTTCCAGCTCTGACATTATCTTCTCTGAACACTCATCTCAGGTTTTGATCATCTACTGACCTTATAAAGTTCCCATCACCCATCAAGCTTTGTTCACCTGATTTACTTGAAGAATGACTTACCATTATTTTTTATGCATTCTTCTAGTATTTCCTCAATGCTTCATTTTGTACTGACTTACTGTGTTTTCAAATTTAACCAGTCAGGTTTTAAGAGCTTTTATGATTTTCTTTTTTTAAACTTGAATTTATTAACTTTCCTTCCCTGCTATTTAGCAAGAATGTTTTCTTCAACATGTTTTTTAGACTTTATCCTGAAGTAGTATAAATTGCTTTTGAGCCTTCAGTAAAGCATCTTTTGAAATCTCCTGACAGTTGTAAATGTTTCACCCTTTCTTACACTTTCTTTATCATCTTCTTTGAGAGCTTCATAATTTTCATGTAACTCACTTTTTTTTCCTCAAAATTAAATACAACAGACATAAGGGTTTCCGGCTTTTGGTAATCCTGGAAAGGCCTTGACTCTAAGTACCTGGTAGTCACAGATCAGATTTGGACAGTAATATTATAAATCTGGGACACTGATCAGGACCAGGTCCAAATAGGCACACACAGCACAGACAGAAACATGTATTTCCATTTTCAGGTATCTGAAATGGAATCAGATATGCTTCATATCTGAACTGTCTGAAAATTCAGCCTAATTTTCCCTTCCTAGTTTGTAGTTAACATTTTAACATGATGGTTGTCAACATCTATGTTTTCTTTCTCTGTGGCATTGATGATTTCATTCAGATTCAATATGTCACAATTTGTGTTGTAATTCTCAATGACTAACTCATAAAATGGTGCTAGTATTACCTTTTTCCTAATCAGCATTGAATTTCAGTGTTGTTGATATATGGAATATCCCTGAGTTTATTTTTATCAATAAAAATATTCTTTCACCAACCAAAGGAAGTTCTTCCAGCATATATTTTGCACCCAGTATCCTACAGATACATTTTTTCAACAGTTTCTATTGTTATTACTATGAAGTCATTAACTGAAAACTAAGCTTCACAAAATGCATCTCAGTTATTTACTGTCAGAATGTTCAGGTGCTACTAAAAGCCGTTCACTTTTGAATGTGGTTGATGTAGCCTGCTTGCATTTCAAACCTCAATATGTATAAGCTTGATGACCAAATCAAAAATGTTTCTGTCTTTTGGCAGATATCACCAGTGCAAAGGCATATGTTGCCACTTTCCAAAGGAGAACAGTTGGAGACAATTTATTGTCCTTCTAGAGACTTTCCTTTAAGCCCTTTTTACATGAAGTTGAGCGTGTTAGCCTGAAGACAAGGCTATTCTCTGAACATTTCTTTATGATTTTTTGCATCCCCCTTGCTCCTTTCTCAGTAACATTGATATTGTTCTAAATGGTGGTCTGTTCAAACACATCTTTTGAAGCATTGCTGATATCCCTCTATTATTTCTTGAGTTCCTCTGAGTAAGCCATCCTGGTCTCAAGAGTTCATTTGTTGTGTCAGAGGATGTAATCTAGTTACCTGGGTTCACCTTATTTTGCTGCAGGGGGAATACGATGCAGTACAACAATCTGCAAGCATTTCAACTAACACATAACACCTGCCTGGAAAATTAACTGCATTCATATATTTATTTATTTAACATCATTCTACTTTCTTGAGTTATTTTTCCACAGGGAATGTGTTCACTGCTCTGTAAAACCCAAAAACTCTTCAGCATGAACTGACATCTTATTGCCTGGGTTTTGACTGGGTTCTTCCTATCTTTCCATGGCAAAGATACCTATTTCTTTCTTCTCTTTTGTCAAGTGGTGCAATGCAAGGCTACTCTGAGGGGGGTAATAAGATGGGATCTGAGGGTGACCCAGCACAGGCATTGTCTTCACTGATCAGGGTCAAGTCCCACAGCCCCTGAGTAAAGGGATGAACCAGGGCCCAGGTGAGGCTGGGTGTGTCCTTTCAGTAGAGTGGGATAGAGAGGGTCCTGAGCTGAGGCCAGAGACAGGTCGTAATGCAGGTCCAAGGGGCCCATCCAGGAGACAGACGCCCCATAGCACTGGGGATGGCACTGGGCACAGGCACCCCTGCAGCATTGATGGCACCAGTCTGGACATCAATTGATCCCAACACCCATCAGAGGAAAGGAGAAAAAATAAGTCTCCATTGAGAGGAGAAAACATCAGTCTCAAAAACAGAGCTATTTGAAAATACAGTAGACTAAAAGCCCCTCTGCAATTTAAGATAACAATTCCATTTCAACAGGACCAATCTTCATGAATAAAAGAACTATACAGCTGTAAACTATTATTATTATTATCTTCAAAACCAGCAGCTTTACACTTCAGCTATGCTGATTGTTTTCATCCTGTTTCTAACAAGCAGAGTTTGCATTCACTCATGAGAAAGGGTGCCATCTAACTCATGGCCTTAAATGTAGCTCAGATACTAATCTCACGTTGTCTATGTATAATTTCTAAAATTTACAATAAAAAATAATCTCTAGTTTCTTCCAGCCCTGGAAAAAAAAAAAAATAAATAAAAAGCTGAATTATTAAGGGAGGAACTCTTAGTTTGCTTTATTTGGGGACTTTTATGTCCAATAACAAAGAAGTTATTACAGAATTAACATCACATCTTAAGAAAAATTATATATATTAATCCATGTAATAGTAAGTCAGATTTGAACTTCACAGTAAGTTAGATTTGAACTCCATCTCAGATAAAACGAATTTTTTATTTGAAAAAAAAAATGTGGGGGATTGTCCTTTGCTACCTGCCAGGTGCCCACTAAGACTCTTCATCATTCCCTCTTCTCATCAAGACACATTGAAAAAATGTGATTAAAAGCCACAGGGAGATCACTCACCCATTGCTGTAATGGGAAAAATCATCTTCACCTGGGGAAACTAATCTAATTTATTGGCAATTAATTTTAACAGAATAAGATAGTGAAAAATAAAACAAATCTAAAACTACCTTCCTTCTACCATTTCCTTCTTCCCATGCTTCACTTGACACCTAACTCTTCTATCTTATTCCTTAAGGAGCCTACTCTGGCACCACTTCTCCGTGGTTTGCAGTTTACTTCAGGGTGTATCCACCTGCTCCAGTATGGGGTCCTACATGGGCTGTAGGTGGATATCTGCTCCATCACAGTCCTCATGGGCTGCTGAGGGACAATCTGTGTCGCCATGGTCTTCTCCATGGGCTGCAGAAGAATCTTTGTTTTTCCTACCTGGAGCATCTCCTTCACTGGCCTTGGTGTCTGAAGAGGCTGTTTCTCTCACATTTACATATTCAACTTTCTCACAGCTGCTACACAGAGTATTTTACCCTTTCTTGAATATCTCATTGCACGGGCACCACTAGTATTGCTGGTTGGCTCATCTTTGGCCAGTAGCCAGTCTATTTTGGAGCCAGATGGAAGAGGCTGTGTCTGAAAAGGGGACAGCTCCTGATCTCTTCTCACAAAGCCCCCCTGCTACCAGAATCTTGCCATGTAAGCCCAATGAAATATCTTAAGCATAATGTTCAATGAATGCATTTTAAAATCTACCTATTTTGTCTACAGCATTACATATTTAATTTTGTCTGTCCATAACATATTTTAAGAGCAACATTATATTCTATATAAAATAGCTATAATGTTGTATTAGTTTGAAAGTAAACCAGGGGGAGATGCCAAGTCAGAACTATGATTTAATAGGAAAATTTAAATAAAGGCAGAAAACACTGGCAAAGTCAGGATACAGCCTGACACCCTGCTGGTCAGGGCGGTGGTAGCAGTCCGATTGAATGGTGGCTACGATCCTGTTGAAGTGATAGATGTGGTTCTTCTGGAGCGGTGATCCTTCAACACCTCTGGTTGAAGGAGGGTCTGGTCTTCCTCTGAATGTCCAGTGGTGGTTATGTAACTCTTGTCCTCTGGGAATCCAGTAGGTAAGGGCTGCCTGTGGTGTTCCAAACCTCAGATTATATCCAGGTAGGAATGCTTGGCTCCTCCCTCTGGATGGAACATCTCACAATGGGATGATGTAATTTTATGAGTCATGCAGTGAGACTTGAAGGCCCATTAGCAGATGATATTCCCCTGAGGGATTTACCAGAGATGTGTCATGGAAGAGATAAAGAACACTGCCCCACCTGTTTTTAACAGTTTATGAAGATGGTGATAGAATAACTTTTGGTTACACCTTACATTGTAACCGAAGACAAATGTATACATAGGCTATGGGTATAAGAATTATATATATATTTATATGTTATATCTAGAAATGCATCTGTGTGTAGCAATCTTTGTTGCTAGATCAATAGCAGATTTGGAGTGTAAACCAGCTGGTCTGCTCAGAAGGGATTCAGCTGTTCACACGTAAGTGCCTCATGTGGTTTGTGATTCTCTAGGCTATGCAATACACCTGAATAGGAGTAAGCTGTATGGCACAGCACTTAAATGAGATCTGCAACCTGTTGAAGTGGAAACTTTGAGGCCAATACATGTCACAGTACCTCAAGTGACAGTAGGCGCCTATTTTTATGCTCTGCAGTTTCCCTTTTTTTCTCCACTAGCAATAATGAAGATTTGATATGCTAGCTCGGATTACAAATCCACATTTCAGAGGTTCAGAATTGGTGCAGATGAATTCTCTCCTCCAGCATTTTGTCTATCCTAAGTTATAGCAATTCTTTCTGTAGAAGCCTTCATTCTACCAATTGTTCTTCTTCCCAAAGTATAGGTTAAAGGGATTGAATGGATGCTAAACTGGTCAGTGGCCAAAGCTAGTTGGCCAGAATTCAACCTAAGAGAACAACTCATGGGATGAAGTGCTACTGCAAAAGCAAATGAAATGGAAATTGTCTTTCAGTGTGTTTGCCTATGAGGCTGGTTTCTGTAAGACAAACTTTCAATCTACAGTTGGGCTAAACTATTAAAATACAGTGAAATTATGCAATATCATCTGAGAAAATAAGAAAAAGAGAGGGGACAGACAGAGGAATGGAATCCATGAGCATATATAAATTTCCTTCATTTGCAAAAATCCTTTACTATCTTTTTACAGAATATCCTCCATATCCTTTTGAAGGTAGGAGGAACAAGGAATCTGGTACAAACTTACTCTTCCTTGGAAAGGAGTAACTAGCAGATTAGGAGAAAAAGTATGAGTCATAATGTGAATTTTTTTCTAAAATAAAGAAATTAGAACATTGATTGACAGCACATCCTGTAAGAACTATTTTCAGGAAATTGTATGGTTGCTCTCTAACTGTTCAGCAGCAGTCCTGTGATTTGTATATGACAGCCACTTTCAACTATTTTCAAACTGAAATTACCTAAACATTACAATCTTTGGGTTTTTTCCTGCTTTGTTCTAAGAAACATTTTTAAAATATCACGTATAAGTATGACTTTTCTTTTATGAATATAGCCATTTAAAGGGGGTGAGAAGGCTTAGGCCATTTTCTTTTAAAAATTGTCAATCACCTGCCTCTTTTCATAAGATAAAAGGAAAGTATGGATAAAAGGAATGATATTGCTTTAATAAATACTAATTTCAACCTGTGCATACCATCTGTGACAGGGAATAATATGGCAGTTTCATTTCTCATGCTGTAATGAGCTGTTAAAATTGGAACAAAGCTAGTTATCATCATATTTTTCAATTTGGCCGGCTGCCAGTGTTTATGACATCTAGTAATTCAGTCATTTAATAGCTCGAGGTTTTAAACTGCTTAAACCCTGTCCAATTTAGTGTAGGTTTTAGATGACTGAGTCCAAATAATGATTTGGTCTGTCTTCTTTTCAAGACCTCCTAGTATTCCTCTAATTTCATTGGTCATTTTCTTATTTAGCCAGAAAGCTCCTTGAATATCTAACTGTAGTCACACATAACTACTCTGGAGAGACAGATGCTAGATGTGTTTAGGGCTACAGTCAAGCTTGTGACTACTTTGTAGACAATAGATTAATGGAAGTCAATTGGATGCTAGATTTTTTTTATCTTGAGGAAGTTTGAACCTGCACATTCCACATACTGGAAAGGTGTCTGTGCTGGTTTTGGCTGAGGTAGAGTTAATTTTCCTCACAATGACTGTATGGGACTGTGTTTTGGTTTCATTCTGAACACAGGGTAGATGATAATTTTTGGTTTTTTTATTGCTGAGCAGGGCTTACACAGAGCCAAGGACTTTTCTGATTTTTGTACTGATATGCTGGTAAAGAATTTGGGGATGCATGGGAGGCTGGGAGGAGACACAGCCAGGACAGGTAACCCAAAGTGACCAAGGGATATTCCAGACCATATGACATCATGCTCAGTATATAAAGTGGGGGGAAGAAGGAGGAGTGATGGTGTTTGCCTTCCCAAGTCACCATTTTGTGTGATGGGGCCCAGCTCTCTTGGAGATGGCTGAATACCTGCCTGCCCGCCCATGGGAAGCAGTGAATGAATTCCTTGTTTTGCTTTGCTTGTGTGTGAGACTTTTGCTTTCCCTACTAAACTCTATCTCAACCCATGAATTTTCTAGCTTTTATCCATCCAAATCTCTCCCCTATCCTGTTGCTGGAGGAGGGAGCAAGTGGCTGCGTGGGGCCAGGCTGTTCATTGGGGTTAAACCATAAAAATGTCTTAGCTACCAGGCCATGAAAAGAAGTCTTGTAGTTTGTTTGGTTGCTTGCAGTTTTTTATTCTTTGTTTATTTGGTTGGGTTAATTTCTTCCATTACCTATTAATACTGTCCTCTGGTGCAGCCTCATCATTAGAAAATGCATAAATCTTGATGACAGACTCTTTAAGAAGTCAAACATCATGACGGTATCAGAGGTCAAACCACAGCAAACCCAGATTAACAGCAGCAGTTACCAAGTGAGGCTTATGACATCATAAGCATGGAGGGGAGTGTGAGGGGGTTTCTGAAGCCCTGACACCCTTGGGCTGTGTGTGTGGAGAGATCAGGCAGCAGCAAGGATGACAATCTGATGAAGGACACCAAAGATACTGGGCATCTGTGGCTTCACCAACCAGATTGCCTGATCCCAGTCTTACCCCCAGCCATAATCCTCCCATAGGAAGCTCTAAAACTGGTGACCACACAATAGAATGTCATGTCTTCTGAGCCTCCTGTGGTACTTGCACCCAGTGCAGCTACCCAAACAGAGCTCCCAAGGGAAGCAGCTATCCAGGTTTCCGGATGAAGAGTGTGCTTGAGCTTTCCACTTGTGTCTGAGGGCAGCAGAAAGAACGACTGAGAAATGTGCCCAAATAGAAGAAAAAAGTGAAAGAGGTTGAGGAGTATCCAGAATTCTGAGATTATGACTGCCTGGTGGAACCACACTTTGCTGTCTCTGGACATCTACCGTGCCTTCCCAGATGCACATACACAACAGATAGGAGGTTTTGGAGATGGAAGTATTGTTTTGGAAATCTGGAGGGTTCCCATTCAAATGAAAGCCAGCAAATATTTTTTCCAGTTTTCAAGGACAAGAAGGAAGACCCTGATAATTATAAGACTTTCAGATTCACTTCCATGTTTGGTAAAATTAAGTATAGAATTATTCTGGGAGTTATTGAAAAGCTTTGGAAGATAATGCAGCCATTGATCAAAGACAACATGGCTTCATGAAGTGAAAATCATGCCTTATTAACTTACTATACTTTTATGATAAGTTTATCAATCTAGTGAATGAAGGGAAGGCAGTGGATGTGTTTGGTTTTTCTCTCTGGTGTCCAGTGAGAGGATGTGAGGGAATGGCTTACGGCTCTGTCTGGGACCACCACTGAGAGGGTGGTCAAGTGTTAGAACAAGCTTCCCAGGAAAGTGGTCATGGCTTGGTCCCCAAGCCTGCTGGTGCTCAAGAAGAATTTGGGCAATACTCTTACCTCATAGAATCCTATAATGGTTTGTGTTGGTAAAGACCTTAAAGATCACCTAGGTCCAACATCCAACCCACACCCATCCCCCCCATAAGCTGCTATTAAGTCTCCCTGGATCCTTCTTTTCGCCAGGATGAACTATCCCAAGTCTCTCATCCTGTCTTCATAGGAGAGGATCTCCAGCCATTTGATCATCTTTGTGGTCCTTCTCAGGACAAATGGTTTAACTTTTATGTTGTCCTGTGTGGGGTCAATGATCCTCATAGGTCCCTTCCAACTCAGAATATTCTGTGATCCAATGGCTTAATTCACTATTTGTTAGTGACTTTTTCAAGTGGAACTCCTACTTGATCAAACAGAACTATAAGAGCAAAGGAGATTAGTGGAATATTTTTTTCCTGAAATCACAAATAAAACTGTAAAGTTGTCCTGCGTAATGCTTGTCATTGCTAAATTTAGAAAAACTATGAGTCAAAAAGCCATCTGCTTCCATCCACTGCAAAAACACTTTTCCATAAAATCTGTACCATTTTACTTATAAACAGGGATATCCCCATAACTTTTTTTTGACTCTTGAAAAATGAAACAGAAGTTTTAAATGAAAGAATTATTGAACACGTTAAACCTTTCAAAATAAAGTATTTTATAGTATTACTGATTTAACTTCATAATCACTTTATCCTATCTCATGACTACTTCTGATAATATAGCATATAGGAAAGATTTAAATATCATGAAGGTAATAACAACTCAAACACTGAAGAAATTTTATCTTTTACCCCAAAGATAGTGAAAACAAAATGGACACTGAATGATATGAACAAAAGTATTAACAAAACAAAAATCAACAAGAATAGTCAGCATGGCTTCATGAAGGGGAAAACATTGTTACAGGAGGGAAACTGCAACACGCGTATCAAACAACGAGGCCCGTGGAAAAGAAATATATATGGACCGATTCTTGATAGCTGTTTCAGAGATGTTTATTTCTCCAGCCACATGTCCGGGGCTCTGCCGAGGAACGGAGGCAATCGCAGGACCCGAGGGTCCCTGCCCACGCAGGGGAACACAAAACAACCAATGGGGAACGAGGCTGACCAGGGGCAGGGAAACCCCGAGTCTGTCCCCTCAGGGCCCCTCTCCCAGGACCACATGGCAGGGGGAGGGCCCCAACAAAACATGACCACCTTTGTGGTGGTTTAGTTCAAAATATCCATTACATACTCATTTCCCCTCTGTGAGATAAGAATTAGAAGAAAGCAAAGCAGGCACAAAACTTAAAGTTGCACCACAAAGAAAGAGTTTTATTACTAATAGAATTAAAAGTAAAGAGAAACAACAAGAAATTAAAGCAAACCACTTCCCCCCTTTCCAGCACTTTCCTCCTTTTACCCAACTTGCACAAAGGATAACAACATGGGATGTTAGTCAGTGGTGCAGTTCTTGAAAAGTCTCTTCCTTGTGCTTAAGGAAAAAACGGTTTTCTTCAGCTGCACATGGTTCCCAAACTGCCACCAACAGCAGACCTGCCCAGAAAGAAACAGTCTGCTGTGGTGTAAAACATCTCTTCCATGAAAAATCTCACAGTTCCTTCACACTGCCAAACATAAGCTATCACCTGGGGTTATTAATCTTTTTAAGGATGAGTTATTTTGGCCTGAGCACAAAGGCTTTCTTCACCACAAGTCTCAAAAAGCCTCTCAATATTTCTATATAGCCTGACATAGGCACTCTTCACAATTTTCACAGGCCACACGTGAACTTTTCATCCCCCCGTGTACCTCAAATGGATTAAAGAGACAAACAGTTTGTGATATTACAGTTTCTTACCATGGCACACAAGAAGTTTTTTTAAGCTACGCGCAAGAAACGTGGCACCGCCCTCTTTTCTCCTGTCGCCATTTTCAGCTTTGTCTCATGTGACTCACTTTCTCTTTCTCTCTGACTCTGAAACTGCCATGTTGAAGAGCATTCTTGTTCAAGCTTTACGGTGGAGAGAGCCTCGCTCTTTTCGTGCTTGTCATGGGTTAGCTAGCCTAGTCTTGGAAGTGATGTTCTTGCAAAGGAGTGCTTACAGTTTTCCCCATGACCTCACAGAACCTATCAGCTGGCCAGTTTGAATATGGACAATTCTTTAAGCCACTTAAAATTGTGACCGCCTCTGTGATCCGCACTTAAGAACAGACAAACTCCCCCCCAAGCTCTCTCTCGTTTCTGGTGCTGGGACAGGTGGCTGCGGGCCCTGTGCGGGGGCCAGTGGGCCCAGCCCAGGCCCAGGCATCCTGCAGCCAATGTGCCCTGTTCCACCTGTGGAACCCCCCCCC
>NW_024580667.1:41311238-41462925 GCF_017639235.1 Corvus kubaryi | reverse complement strand
GCGGTGGGCAGCCAGAGTGGCTTGGCTCTCCCCCCCCTCCACTGCCATAAGCCACATTCCAGCTGCAAGGCCGAGGTGAGATTAACCCTTTTAGTGCTGTGAAGAGCTGAAAACCTGAGGGAAGAGAAAGAGGAGATGCTTAAAGCTGAAAGTCTGTTGTGAAGCTATGATATATCAGAGTATCCCGTTGTAATTTCATGAAAATATGGGGGGTGGAGCATTCAACTCGCAAGCAAAAGCACCTGCGCTGAGATAGGCAGATGCTGACGCAGCTGTAATTTCATGAGAAGTTTGGACAGGGAGAGATGGACCAGATGAGGACTTTTGCTCCAAATGGGAAAGGAGAAAACCTCAGTTCCTAGAGATGCTCCCAGACATAGTCCTAAAGATGAAGATGAGGAAGACCCTTTGCTCCCAGGGAAGGAGAAGGGCCTCTGTTCTTAGAGATGAAATGCTCCCAGAGATGGGTGAAGAGAACTTTTGTTTCTGAACGACTCAACCTTAAAATTGTACCCCAAAAAACTTCAAGAGTGGGCCCTCGAAAGCAGTTGCGGGAAAAGCTGCAAGTCGGGGGAAAGGACTCACACGCAGGCAGAGAGACTTCTCTTCCTAAATGGACTGAACAATATTTGGAAGTGGGCGGCTGGCTCGTTGTGATAATGTTTTCATAGCACGAGCAAGAAGAGACTTCTCTTTCTAAATGGACTGAACAAGGTTATTATGGAAGTGGTAAACAGACTGAACATCTTAAGGGTTGTCTTTTTACATTGTCAGTGGGAGAAGGGAGGAAGGTGGGGGGAGGAGGACAGTTCTGAAGGTGTGGTATAATTTTTTTCCCTCTTTTAGGTCTGTTAATAAACTTCTTTATATTCTTTCAAGTTTGGTGCCTGCTTTGCGTTTCTCCTAATTCTTATCTCACAGCAGATAAACAGTAATGAGTATTTTGGACCAAACCACTACAGTGCTGCTGGCTGCATGGTGTCTTCAGTTCAGCACGAAGTGTGCTGGCTGCAGACAAGAGGATATGCCAGCTCCCGTTGGCTCCACCAGCTCTGCATGGAGAGGACAGGATAAGGACCTGCCAGTCCCAGGAAGCCGCGACGGATGGGTTTAGCTCTGTGGCAGTCCGTGGCTGGTTTTAGCTGCCTGCAGCTCTGGGACAGTTCCCCCCCACAGTGACCCAGGGTGCGTGCCGCGGCGCTGGGAAAGGAGGGGGGGGTGGCCAGGGGCCCTGGCCTGGCCCAGCAGGGCCCAGAGGCTCAGAGGCCCCCCCACATTCCTGCAGGTGAGCTGGAATGAAAAGAAATTCCTGCCTTTCTGCATGGTTTAAATATGTAAATTGTGAGAAGCGTCATTAGTCTAAAAGACTGTCCATCAGCTCAGGTTCAACCCACTACACTACAATGAAATGACTGGCATGGTTGGTGAGGAGAAGGCAGTTGTTACTGTCTACCTGGACTTCAGTAAATTCTTTGACACTGTCCCTCATAAGATTCTCAGAGACCAACTGTTGTATGGGCCAGATCAGCAGATAGGTTGTAAACTGACTGGAAGCTGGGACAAGAGGGTGGTAATCAGTAGAACAATGTCTAGTTGAAAGGCCAGTAGGAAGGTGTGTATCCCAGGGGTGATTACTGGCTCCAGTGCTGTCTTAACAGATTCATTATTGATCTGGATAGTGCGGAGGAGCGTACCCTCAGCAAGTTTGCAGCTGATACATAAATGATGATGGGCAACCTGCTCTAGGTAAACCTGCTGGAGCATGGAGTCAGACAACGTGACTTCCAATGTTCCTTTCAATCTCAACTACTCTGTGACTCTGTGACTACATTTATCTTTAAGTTATTTATTGACAAATCTGTGGTGCCATTGTCACATGCAAAACACAAGAAAACTGTATATGACTTAAAGAACTGCTCAGGTTTTCAATTTTTTTCCTTGTTATCTGTTATTTCTATTCTAGAAGTATCATTGTTTTTTCATTCATTTCCTTCCCTCTTTTCTTAATTTTCAGTTCTAATATTCAATATTTTCATGAATTTCCTCTATTTTTCTCCCAAAACTATTTTCTGATTCTCATATTTCATTCTCCTCCACATCTACACAGTTGCAAAGATTTGTCTGAATCTTATCCAACAGTCCTCTCTTTTGAGCTTTCCTGTTTCTGCTGTCCCAAAATTTTTATCATATGTATGATAAATATTCATGATTTTACATCATAGCATAATAAAAACAGTAACTTAATTGATTTCATTCAATAAATTAACAAAATCAATTAATATAAGGGACCTCAACAGATAATGGAGTAGTCACTGGAGGCTTTTGGTAAGATTAAGTGAAAACAGTAAGACAGAGACACAGGCTTCCTAAAACCATGATTTCTGCTTTCATGGGGATATAAATTAAACAGAGAAGTACTGTATTAGCATCTTAATTAGTATAGAGGTTCATCCACTCTTTCAAGATGTGAGTCTGAACCATCCCAAATTTCAGGATGCCTGCTATCCAAGTACTCTAACCATAGCTAACTATTCAGATGTGGACTGTCATGATATGCTTTTCTTTAACTGTCACCATGTTTAGGTAGCTGAACTTAGCTTTTAACTGCTCAATGAACAAATTTCTCCACTAGCTTTTTTGGAAATGGAGATAAGAATACTTTATTCCACATGTAACATTTGAGAATAAAACCACTAAAGATAATTAACTACTCCAATAAAATATATTGACTAGGCAGCCTAAAAGTGCTTGAACCTTTACAGCATTGTGAAGGTATTGGTTACAATATTTTATGCTGACTAGAAAGCCTGGCAGTGAAGTTTAAGACAAAGTGCTAAATTAGTAGCTGAAGCCTATGATCAACAAAGTAAAATTTCAAAGTCCGTGAGGTCTGAATCTGTTGATGCTTTCAAGAGTTCAGTGTGGCAAGATAGGAAATGAAGAAAAAACAGGAAGCAAAGCTAATTCAGTTTAAAGAAGACCACTAGTTATTGTAGTTCAGATTCATCCTTCCCATTAGAGGAGTGTCAAGGCTCTTTATGTAATCAATAAAAAGAGTGACACATCTCCAGAAAGCAATTTGGATCTTACATGGAGTGTCCCTCTTGAGATTTTTTATTTCTTTCTTCTGACTGTAAAGTGAGCCTGGAGTACTATCATTTTATCAGGCTTCTAAATTTAAAGACATAAATTTAAGTGGAAAAAAATATCTTCATTTAGATGGTGCTTAGAATCTTACAATATACAAAAATAATAAATTAGAAATTTGAATAAATGCAAATTTAGCTACTTTATCTCTTGAAAAATGAGTTGTATCTACTTTTAATAAACATTTCAGTAATGTTTTTGTTATAATTTTTAATTCAAACCGGCTCACATTTGTGCTTCTGAAGCATTTTTACTCTGGTAAAAGCAGAACTCAGGTCAGGATTAAGACTTCAGTACCCATTTCCATAAAATATATAGCAACTTTATTTAGAGAAAATAATTGCCTCAATCATAAAATAGAAGTCATATATGCATTTTGGTGGTTATTTATCATTATGGCAGAGCTTCATTTCAACCAAATTCCCTATATGCAGATTGGAATCAGTACCAGCTCTCTAGTGGTGCCCTCAATTATTTATTTCACCAGGAACTTACACAAGCATTTACACTAATGATGGAAAAAGTGAGGCATAAAATCTTGTAGGAATCTGTAGAATTGATTTAATTCTAATCAGAAATGCACTTTTTAAGTCTTCTAAATTTACCCACATACCTTACTTTAGTTATGTGACAGACACATTTTTGAGTGGGCAAATTAGAATGTTTAAAAGAAAAAACAACTATGCAAAAAGAAGTACTTCCAATGCCATCTGGTCTGTAGTAAGCATACAGTCCACAGGACTAGACAAGAGCCTTCTCAAACAAATTACCCTCCTATTTTGGAGAGTATGAATATCTTGGCCACAGCACCACTTGTTTCACTTTGCAGTACTATTTCTGTTTTGGTGGCTTAACCTTGGCTAGTGGTCAGGTGCCTAGCAAGCTATAAGCAAAAGCTCACCTACAGAGGTCCCAAAGGGCTGGGTCATATGTTCTAGGTTACAACTTTATTCTCACAGAACACCGAGATAAAAGATATCCATGTCTGGCGAAACTCAGGCTTATGTTCATCTAAGGAATGGTGTTGCTGCTTATACAGGTACACAGTATAATAATAATAATAATAGTAATTATAATAATAATAATAGTTGTCATTGTTATTGTTGTTGCTCGTCTGAAATGGATGATAATTCTCGGTAGTAAGGTGTAAATGTAGATCTATTCACTGTGAATCATACATGAGAAGTGAAACACATACTTGTTGCAAAAAGTTGGGGAAGAGAAGAGGTGATGAAATGGCTGATGTATTTTTCACTACTGAAAATGGAAGTTTGTGCATATAATGGAAATAGAAAAATTTATTTTTAACTGCAGGATGCACGCAGTGATTCTGTCAGCAGCATAGCTCTGCAGAGCAGGCAAAGGATAAGTACACCCTCACCCAGACTAGATGTGTGAATCTGCAGGGCATTAGCACATAGGGTAACAGTATACATGAATTAGGTTTAGGTGGCAAGGTTTCCACAGCAGCTGGACTGTAGCAGGGGTATCTTCAGTGAGAAGACATCAGAAACTTTACACATGTCCATAAGAGATGGTTCCAGATGGCTCCAAGATGGATTGTCTGCTGGCCAAAGCCAAGCCCTTCAGTGATGTTGGTAGAAACTCTGTGGTAACAAATGTAAGGAAGGTTACAGAGGCTGCACACCAGCAGTTAAAAATCAACATGTCAGTACACAGTCTTTTCTCTCCTCCTTACTAAGCTTCAGACATGAGGGAATGCCACAAGTGAAGTAAATAACAAACCATGAGACCACAATGTAGAAATTCCCCTGAAATGGATAATTTACAAGAAAAGGGATTTTCTCCTAAGAAATGCAGCATAGGCACAGCCTCAAAAGTTATATCATTCTGTTAAAAATCACAGCCACCAATGACTAAATGAATTGCTAGGCGAAAGCATAAAGCCAGCCAGAAATACAACAAAAACAGTATGACTAAGTTAGTCTAATTTTCAATGGAAAGAGGAATAAAAGCAATATTCAGGCAAGACATTAAAGACAGAAAACTTCTATGCAAGTTCCATTAGTTACATGACTAGCGATATTTCTTCCTTTTTAAGTACATTACAATTTAGCAAGTCATGGCTGTGACGTTAAACGTTCTAACATTTTTGTCCAGTTGAATTTGGGAGATTTTTTTTTTTTTTTTAATTTCTTAATCAATCATTTAGGCTGAAAAAGATCTTTAAGATCATGAATTCAACTGTAAACCTGATACTGCCAAGTCCATCACTAAACCATGTCCCTAGAGTGCCACATCTACACATCCTTTAAATACTTCAAGGGATGGTGACTCCACCACTTCCCTGCGCAGCCTGCTCCAATGCTTGAAACCTCTTTTGGTGAAAATTTTTTTCCTAATATCTGATATAAACCTCCCCTGTCGCAACTTGAGGCTGTTTCATCATGTGCCATCACATGTTACCAGGGAGAAGAGAAGGAACTACACCTTGCTACAGTTTCCTTTCATGTAGTTGCAGTGTGATAAGATGTACCTTGAGTTTCCCTTTCTCCAGATTAAACAGCCCCAGGTCTCTCAGCTCCTCCTCACAAGATTTGGTCTGTCACTGTTCTCAGTGAAAACAAGACCATACATCTTAATGCAATTCACCGTTGTGATTTGCCATCAAATTCTTGACAAACCATTTACAATTGATGCATTTACTACATCATTAAGGTTTTTTTCTGGATGAAGGTCAAAGTTGTCAGCATGACTTGTTCTGGATAATTTGTCATCTTGTGGTGTAAAGGATGATAAATTAGAACATGTGCAGACATTAATTTTTCTTGGATATCCTTTATGTTCCCAAATCTGATCTCCATTTACATATTAAAAAAAATGCTTTAAAGTCTTTCTTAGGTTTAAATTTGGCAATGCAAATTATACAACTCTTAAATGCTTATTAGTAAGGGAATGCCTCATATTTTCATCTTTCTAGTTTTTGTCGCACTATAGTGGTGGGGAGCATAATGGGCTGGCATGCAATTATTTGTTACTAATAGCTACCTACCCACCTGGGAACTTGTAAATAGCCATTTTATAATTACAAATATGTTTTATGCCTTAAAAGTACACCTTCCAATTACTTAGTCAAATTGCAGTACATGGGTCACATTCATTCTTCATGTTCATTATGAATTAAAAGTAAAATTAGTGTACATTTAAGCCTAGGCAGCAGATGGCATTCAATGGTACAAGCATACTGCACCATATGTCTGCAAAATTCTTTCAGAAAGTACTTGACAGTTCCCAACATTAAAAAATAAAATTAGATAGTAAAAATAATACATAGTTTGGATATCATTTAACTAAAAATATTTTAATTAAGCCATTAAAATTTAGTCCCACTCACATTTGCTGTGATGAGAATTGAATTGTCAAAAATGTTTGCAAAGATAGGACACCTTTTTTTAATACCCAAAAAGTCATATTTTCATTTCCTTAGTTTTTATTTAAAATCTAAATATTCAAGTTGAAAGAATATATTCAATTAGTACTAGCAAAAATTTCATAATATTTTTTAGCTATCATATTTTCATGCTAATTTTGCTGAAATTTAGAGGTAGGTCTCCCTATATATAGTGCTTTCTTGTCCATAGCCTATGGAGTTCACTACTGTATCTAGGAACATCATGGCAAGTGTAAGTACTGCAATTTTTTTAAGTGACAGTTTAAATTCTTTGAAAACAGATGGGTCTGAAACATTTTTCTGCACTTATGTTAAATCCTATCCATCATAAAGTCTAAATTATTCTCTTTTGCCATAAAAGGAATGTGTAACAATCTTGATAGCAAAAATGTGCAAATCACATAATACAGAATGTAAGTCCATAGATAAAGTTCAGAGCTATGCTTCACAGTGCCAGTGAAGAAGCCTGGTGTTCAGAGGATCAAATGGAAACAGCTCAACTCAGGTTGTAAATTATGCATTTGGAAGACAGGGAAATATAAAAGGAGAGTCTTTAGTCTGGGTTGTGGAAGTAGAATGTAGACATCCCTCTGAGAAAACAAACTATTGCTCTTTTGTCATAGACCTTTTGAAACATCTCTTATTTTCCACTTCATTAATTACTCATAAATGGAATGGCACAGGGTCATACAGACACTAGATGGTGAAAGTAAAAGAAAAAAAAGAAAATTTTCATACTTAAAATCTGGGGCATTGTTGTGGCCATTGTTAGTGGATTAACACCTCATAAAATCAAAAAGAGTATCTTGCAAATCTACATATCAAAATAATGATAAATCTTTAATATGTGTAAACCAATGTCTTTTACTGAAAAAAAATTATGAACCTGCATGTACTCTAATACTTTAAGCTAGAAAATTTATTTAGATGTTATATTTTGCTAAAGACTACTCTCAGATCAACAGTAGCACTTTGTGTTAGGTGCTTTACACATAAATGAAACATTAAAAACCCTCTGTTTTAAAGAACCCTGAGCATTTGCATGAATAAGTGGGGATAGATTGACAGAGATATAAGGATACAAACGTATTTCTATAGATGTTAATGACAATTTATTTAGAAAATTATGACTTAAAAAGGCCCATGCAATATAAAACCAAATGTAGATTACTGAAGTCATGTTTGAATCACTGCTGAAGAAGTGAGCAAAACCAGTGGTGAGAAAATGAAAGGGACAAGGCAAATTCCATATAATTTTGACTTAGAAAAAAGTAAATTTGTAAGAAAGTTCTATGATTTAATATGGGTTTTTTTAAAGGTCTCCTTAAGGTGAATGCAGATTTCTAGATATTGTGTATTCTGTATTTTCTCAGTGTTAGAGAGGAGATCTTTAGTGTTATTAATGATCATTTATTAATAGATTTATGTTGCTTTTCAAGCAACTCAAGCATATAAAGGAATGCATTCCACCTGGCACAGTTTTTTGGGCCACTGCAGAGAAACACTGATTTGCATCTTCGGTTCTCACAAGATGTGACACATTGTGAATGCTTAAACTGACAGCAGACTGTGAGTAATAGCTAACTTTCCTCCTACATTCCTATTGTGTGTCTAGGAAATCAGAGACTGTCAAAGAGTAAACAAAAGATGGCATTTACACAAACTGTCCTGTAAGTCTCTTGCCAACTTTTTCTTATCAGGAATAATAAACACCAGGGACAGACAAAACTGGTCAATGTCACCTTCTATCTCGTTATTTCCACACTTCCACTGGAGAGAAAGAATTTTCAAAGTTGCACAAAGTCTTTTGGTTGTCTCCTGTCAATGACACCCTCCATAAAAGGGAAATTGTCTTTTCCTGAAACATTTCACAAATGAAATATAGTGAGTAGTTCATGTGGTTCTTGCAGGCTATTGATAGCATTCTTGCAGATGTCTCCCTCTATATTTTGAAAAAGAAATACCCCATTATTGCTGAATTGTCACTTTTACTCTAGAGATATTCAAAAAGAAAGTAGGAGCTGTGGTACACAAAGTAGTGAAAGTGGCAACATCTTCCAATAGATATCAATGAAAATGAATACACACGATTTCCTCTCTTTCTCAAGTTTTTAATCCAACAAGTGCTGTTTTATTCTTTGTAAACATGCAATTCTTGATCTCACTTCAAAGCTGACACTATTCCCTGATGTGTCTTTGCTCTCAGACACCCTCAAACTCTTTTAACACCATTCCAAGAAGCCTTGAACTCCAAAAAATATTACAGGGTCACAATCCAATATGTGTTCTATGACCTACTCTGATTATTTGCATAATAATTTCATTATCTAATGAAATCTAATGGATTTATTTGTTCTTGAAGTCCAGTATCTGGATCTGAATTAGAGCACACTTTAATATAAATCAAAGTATATCAAATCTCGAAGGAACTTGCAGTGAATCAAGATTATTTATTGACATAATATTCCAATGTTATTTGTGATTACTCATGCCAGAAAGTGGGTGAATAACCTTAGTTTGACTTCGTCTGATTTCAAGTTGCATGCATTATGCATTATGACATTACCTTCCAAAAAAAGAGTCCTTCAGTTCTGTTTCAATTATTCTCTAAAATTACTTGAATTTTGATCTGTTTTAACAAATAAAACTTTATTTCTTAACTACAGACATTTACAGCTTGACATCGTTGCATGGAAAATCCTTGGTTATCTGAGGCATCCTCTCAGGACTGGTGCATAAAACATGGCAATCCAGTTCACTCTGGCTGAGGAGTCAGCAAAGTTTCCCAATAGCAACTCAAACAGCACTAACTGCCCATATTTCAGGGATTAAATTATATTCTGTGAGGTCAAGACATCTGTTTGAATAACTCTCAAGAAGTAAAAACTCCTATATTTGTTGTGCTGAATAGCTCCTTAGACACTTTGCCAACTTTCTTTCAAAGGAAGAGGATTTGATTCCCTAGACATAGGCATCTAGCATCATCTTGGACCCCCTGAAGTGTACCCTGAGGGAGGTGTATCTCTTGGATATACAATGTCATATGTGCCAGCCCTGTACAGATATCTTTGTAAAACCCAAAGCATCTCAGATAACACTGCGTACATATGTTTAGGCAAAAATTTCCCCAGATTTTCCTAGTCTTGCCACTTAGACATTGGAGTTTCGTAGGGACACATATGATATACACCAGTGTAAAAGTGTTGGAAAGTAATTCCATTCCTAATAATGTAAGGTGTCCCTAATCAATGCTTCTCTTTAAAGCTCCTTTATTTAAATAACTTGGCTTACAACTGTTTAAAGATTCATTAAATTTTTCAAGTACTTTTGTGGCCTGCATCGATTTCTTTAATTTTGTAATTCCATTCAATATGTCAAAGATATTGTAACATAAGGAATATAGTTAGTTAGCTAAGAGTATCCCCCGGAATATGAAAAAAAGGGTCAGTGGCCTTCTGCAATGGAGTAACTGTAGGAGTGGACAAGGGAAGTGGACAGATGTCATTTATCTGGATTTCTGTAAAGCCTTTGACACAGTCCTTCACAATATCCTTCTCTCTAGATTGGAGGGAGATGGGTTTGATGAGTGGACTGTTAGGTGGATAAGAAATTGGTTAGACAGACACATCCAGAGGACAGGGTCCATTTCTCAGAGTCCCGATGGACATCAGTGATTATAGTCTCCCTTTCTTGACTTTTAGAAATCCCGAAAATTTGGAAATTTTAACAACAATAAATGTAAAGCTGTCACTGTAGCTCCTGAGTGTTGGGTTTCTGAAAGCTGCTTTGATCCATGCCATAATTTAAATTAGCACAATGGTGCTGTTAACCAAACTGGATTGCAACAATATCTAGGAAGCATTATACTGGTTGATTAAATTAAAGTGCCCTTCCAGTCAAGACCGTCAGAGTTAGGAAAGAAAAAGGTGACAGTAATCTTTCTACCAGCTGTTGCTGGGAAAATCCCCATCAATCTCTTTAGGACAGAGTTACAACCTGTGCAACATCATGCCCAAGCAATTAGGAATAGTCCCAGTGGCTGGTTTGTAAATTATTAATCTATATCTAAAAATGTAACTAAAAGTACATTTTATTAATACAGTCTAAGAATATACATATCTGTGACAACTCTCCCCAGAACAGTCATCTTCCACTGCTCCTGCAGCTGTACAGGATTCTTTGATCGTCTTCTTTCAGCAACCCTACTGTTTGATATTCTCTTCTGAGCTATTTTGTTTCAGTTTCCAAAGTTTCAAACAATTTTAAACTTCTGACTCTGAGCTCCTAAGATTATCTTTGCTTCAATATCCAGCTATTCTAGATACTCAGGATCATTTCTAATAATATTTTGGTTTCATGGGCTAGCATTTCCACTGCTCTGGACAATTTAACCCTATTTTTTACTGTGTTAAGTTACTAGCTTTTTTCTGAAGCAGTACTGCACCTATTAATTTCTATTGAGTGTTTTGCTTCTGCTATACAATTTCCCTCAGTCTGCTGCTGGAATTATGATTTAACATACCTTATCTGTTTAAGATGAGATGGTTGTACGGAAAGTGCAGGCAAACAGTGCTTCCTCTAGGAGATCATTTAAATCTTTTTTCTGCCAAAAAGACTTTGGGGAATAATGAGAAACACATATGTGTTAGAAAGGTAGTTAAGAAGAACATGTAACAAAAAAATGTGGAACAGAACTTGCTATAGAGAATTTGTATGAATTAACATTAGGAAATACCTTAACTAGCACAATATTAAACTCAATTTTGCCCTTAGGTAGAATGAGGAAAAAGCTATTAAGAAAATGCTGATCCATTTTTAAACATCACTGGCCTTTCCAAGAATCTTGTTTTGCACTGGGTTTATTTCCATGTTTTCTTACACAGTGCTATACTATAATGTATGAAAGGATAGAAAGGATCAGATGAATGAAGGCATAAGTTACTCATTATTCATCACTTAGACATTCTTTGTTCCTGGGTAATCTCCAACCTTATTTCTAACTGAAAAACATCCTCAATTTAAATTCCTTAGCATATAAGACTCTATATATTAGAGTGTACATATATACATAAAATATATGTAGATTAAATTGTTTTCAAGCAGTAGAAGACCTAATAGATATAACAAATTCCCACAAGAAATTATTGCTGACTACACCTGTGTCAGTACAGTGTTTAAATAAGATATTTACAACTCTGCTTTACATTTTTGAATTATAACAGCTTACAACACAGCACCACAAATACATCTGGTTTCAATTAGCCTAGGAGATGAAAGGTGATTGCAGGTTTCTAAAGTTTATTAAATAGGTGACCTCATATTTTTAATTAATTCAGTCATGACCTACTGCAATCTATTATTAGTAATGTGATCCAGTTTGGCTTTATTATTAGCCTTTTCTGTACTTTAAGGTTTTTGGTAATTTTAAATACTGCTAAAATTAATATTTAAAGTTTAACTGCACTGAAAAAAAGAAGTCCTGTCCTGTCTCATTCTTAAATTTGTCCTTTGGTTACATTTGATGAGACAATCTATATGGTGACTTCAGGAGTTGGATAAACATATTCCAGTATCTGAAGTGAGGAATTTTCTCTTCTGTTATTATTTGAAACGACATGTGGAAGAATAAAAATCACAATTTAGCCTCATGCAGATGATCTCAGATACCAAGCTGTCACAAATGGCTCTGACACATATATTTGGGCAACTAACGCTTACGTGCTTAATATTAGGCAGGCTGAGTTTAGTTGTGGCCTCAAAAACTGAAACTCAACCCATTTAATTTTCTGAATTTTGTGCCATTTCATAAATAATGTGTTGCAACTCTACTTAAGAATATTAGTATTAATTGCAATCAAATTAATTTGCGCCTCATTTAGAGGAAGTAAATTTTTGTAACACAGGAAGAGCAAAATGCAGGATTCTTCTTTTCAACCCACCAATGCCTTTGAAGTTATACATGCAAAACATACTATTATGTAGGTTTATTATTTTTAAGACCATATGCATGATTTTAGCTCAGAAATTTCACTATGGACTTGATCATTTAAAAAGTGAATACCTCAGATCTGAGTATCACATTCCTAAGACCTGTGTTCAGGTTAGTAGTAAGAAGATTGAAGATTTTTATAATGGGATATAATGGTATTGAGAGAATTTGTCAAACTGCTGTTTTCAGGGCTGTCTACTACTGTAGCACTTACTACTACACAGATACAGAAAAAAATCAACATTAAGTACTATCTTATATCCTAGCAATATATTCATAATATACATGCTATAGGATATAATCTCTCTGTAGAATGTATATAACTACATATACCATATATAATACATATCTACACAATCTATAAATTTATATACATACACATATAAAAATGTTTGTCTTTTTTGTCCTATTATAAATGTGGCACACCATTGTTTCATTTAGTTTCTTGAGACTCTGACTCAGTTTGCCTCATCATTCTGTAGCTGACTGCTGGGAAATCAAAAAACGTAAATTATCTGACCAAAGAGAGAGTCTGGAGGCAAGAGTGCAAATGGGTAAGGGCAATTTTTCAACTTAGGGTAACAGAATGGTTTGTATTGGAAGGGACCTTTAAAAATGATAGTCTAAACCCCCAGTTATGGGCTAGGACATCCTGGACTGAGTCAGGTTGCTTAAAGCCTATTCAACTTGATTTCGAAAAATTCTGGTGATGGGATATCCACAGCTTCTCTGGGCAATCTGTTCCAGCGTCTCATTACTCTTGTCATAACAAATTTCTATTTAAACCTCTTTCAGTTTATGCTACTAGGTCTTCTTCTGTTGCTACACGCCCAGGTAAAAAAATGTCTTCTACCATCTTTCTTATAAACACTTTTAAGTATGGAAAGGTAACATCAAGATGTCCCCAAAGCCTTCTCTTCTCCAAGCTTAACAGCTCCAATTGTCTCAACCCTTCCTCATAGGAGATGTTCTGGACTGGAAGTCCTGTTCTGGGCTTGCTCTTGCAGGTTCATGTCTGTCTTGATCTGGGGCCCTCAAAACTGGATGATACAGGTGACGTCTCATGAGAGCAAAGTAGAGGAGGGAGAATCACCTCATCCAGCCTGCTGGCTACATTGCTTTTCATGACTACCTGGGTATGACTGGCTTCCTGGGTGGCAAGCACACATTGTCACAATGTTCAGCCGCTCATGTTCAGCTCTTCACCCACCAGCACACCCTAACCCTTCTCTACAGGCCTGCTCTCAATCCATTCATCCCACAGCCTGCATTAATACTGGCAGTTGTCAATCTCAGGTGCAGGACCTAATTTTATGGTTCCAGTAGAGATATTTGAGGGGCATCACTCAATATTGATCTTCCTTTGGGCCTAGAGACATTGATTTTAACAGCTCTTTGGATGCAGATTTTCAGCCCACTTCCTTATCCATCTAAACACACATCTCTCCCATTCAGGGATAAGAATCTTCTTTGCAAAATATTGTAAAAAATTGAGCATTCCTGTGTGGGGAGTGGTAGTAAGAGTCCAAAGAAGGAACTTTGTAGTGGTGGCCCTCTGCACCTCTGTGGAAAGTAGCTTTTTGCTGAGGAGGCAGAGTTTCAACCCCTCAGAGAAATTAGACAAAGTGGAAAGATAATGGAGAGTAGATTAAAAATAAAATAAGAGAAACATATTTTTGAAGTCATGAAACTTAATAGCATTGTTATACTTTTTTCCATACTGGTGTTTTGAATTTATAAAGTAATCTGCATCTTTTCAATGCCCATAGAGAAGCCTAGGCCGGGTATAGAGGGAAAACATCAAAATTCATTGGGGAGTACTTGCATAAATCTCTAGACTTATTTCTGCCTGAAATCAACAGGAATTATATTAGCACTACATCAATTTCCCAGCAAGTAAACAGATGACCATGTGGCTTTTGAAACATCTGTGTGCAAATGTGAGAATGAATGGTTGCAGGAGACTTAGCTACCTAATCAATTTTGCAACAGGACGTCATTGTAGAATTGGAGTCATTGTGACCTTAGATACCCTATCTTTTGGTAAAAAATTCAGCAGAAACTTTGGCTGTATTTCACCATTTAATGGAAAAAAAGAAAGGTTGTTTTATTTACTCAGCCATTTTTTAAAATTGCTGGGAAAAAAGTAAAATTCAACCCAATCATTTGACTGCGTCAACTGATTACTCAAATGTTATGTCACTTCTTGCTAGACAAAACCTAGAACTAAAAAAATGCAAAAAATAACAAGAAAAAAACCCAACAACACAGCAAAACAAAACATAGCTGTGGTGTTCTCTGTCTACCTAACATGCTGTAATGGAGCTAATTTGAGGTTTACTTCTGATCTGGCATTTTTCTGAAGTGAAATGAACCATTAGAAGTTTTGTTTCTTGCGCAGTTTGGTAAAAAGCAATAAGGGACTTTGTTCTTGCTTTGAAGAAAAATCTGGAGGCACATGAAGCAACCAATTGATTCTCGCTTACCATTTTGGTTAATTTTAGTTGAACAAAACAGTCACAGCAAAATAGGGAAAAAACCCAAAACCACAAGAGTGCTGAACAATTTTTAAGTGGTGATCCCATTTGTTTTTCCTTAAGTTGAATTTCCAGAAAGTTGTGGAAATAATGTGTTAACACAGAATTTTTCTAATATCTGAAAGTGTCACTTAGATGGCTCTATCCTTGATAAAAATGTAGAACATTTTCAAAATGTTATGTGGGTGTCTGAAAAGACTAACAGTGAAGTAGTACTGAATATGAGTAAGACTACAGTAATAGGGCATTATAATGGAAAATAAGTGCAGAGAAAATAGTCCTCCTATGTAATATCCTCAAAAGATTGTATGCTGGTTTCATGTAAGTATTCATAATGTATTTGTGTATAGATATGTCTACATGCATACAGATAAAAGTATATGCCTGCATATGTAGATATATATATACTACAAAACAGGGATGAAGTAAGGTGATCTGCATGATATAAATAATTATGGTAATGACAAAAGAATAAAGTTGCCCATTAAAAGACAACTGAAGAGGATAAGCATTCCATTAGTTAGTAGAAAAAATCAAAAATATTGTAACTACAATAGCTGCAGTGTAGTTACATTAATGATAGAATAATGCTGCTCACATAACACTTCTCATGTGCAGAGCAGACAACAGAGCACCTTACAGAAAGGCTGCAATGCCAATATACCCACCTTACAGAAAATGAGGTATAGAGATGTGAAGTTCCTTGTGAACAAGAGAAAGAACCAGGTATACCACATAGGCCTCTTGATTTCTAATTCAATGAACAACTTCTTTGTGCCTTGATAGCTATTCGTTCAGTTCTTGCCATAAATTTAAAAATAAGTCACAAGTACTCACAATAAAAAATCATGAAGATTTTGCAAAACATTTTAAAATAGTCATAACTTTTCCCAATCTGGCAGGTTTTGGCTTAATATCAGTTTCAGCCTGCTATTAAGACAAGAAGATCACATGATGCAATAAGTATTTGAAACTGAATATCTAACTTCAATCAGAAATTTTACAGAACATTTTGCCCTGTATTGTTTTATATAGCCATGTATAAGCATGACTTCCTTTGCCATAGATTTGCAAATCTCACTCTATACATGTGAGTGTACATTACTCAAATGAGTGCAGTTACTAAAATTATGAAACAATGGCTAAGCTCAAGTAATCTTTGTTTCTAGGAAAACAGTATGCTAGAACTTCTATTCATAAAGCTCTGTGGTGGTTCAGGAAAAATTTATACCACTTTTTGTTTAAGCCACTATATCCTAAGCATAGAAAATATAAACCAGTTTAGGCAAAATTCTCAAAGAGTTTTTTTGTTCACACAAAAAAAGAAATATCTTTTAAATTCCTTGCCACAAGGATTTGTAGTATCATTTTCTTCAAGAAATAATTTTATTCAGATTAGAAAATGTATGCTTTTCGTAGTAGGTTTTCATTATTTGGTGACTTCTAGTGTGTGGCAAATGTATGCTACTCACACTGCTTACGTGTTCCAAGGTGCGGCATGCTATTTTATCAGATCAGAAAATCATACTTTAATTATTAAATTGTTCTTATTTCAACCCATGTGCTTTATGGTTTTTTTTGTTTCTCCTCCCTATCCCACCCCAGGGGCAGGGAGGAGGGAGGGGAATGAGGAGTGAGCACCTGTGCAAGTGTGTGGTACTTCGTTGCTGGCTGGGATTAAACCTCAATTTATGCCTACCTGAAATGGAGTTTAATGGGCTTTATAGACTGAAAATTCTCAGCACTAAACTATGGAGTTAATATTAAATAAATTGATCCTTCTTGAATTTCTATAATGGTTTTGACCACCTTTAGTTTTTAATATCCAGTGATGCTTGGCATAAGTTCAGCTCTTCTTCATTAGTATTTTTCTAACTAGTTTCTACATTCCATGTTGACTCCATGGGTTTTTAGCTCTTCTTAAATGTAGTTTATTGCTTGGGATTTAAGTTTGTCACACTTTTGCCATTCTGATTTCTTGATTTGTGAAACATATTCCAGTTTCTAAGTGAGTTTTACTTAGTTAGATATTTCTAGGTAGACTGAAAATTATTTCATGGTAATGTATGCTTTGTTTTCTCCTCAGAGATTACAAAACTTAGCTGCTTGTTAAGAACAAAATAGGCGTAGCAAGAAAGCGAGTCTGTCATTAGACAATACACTTCAAATACACTTCAATGTGCAGTACCAATTGCACATAGTGCTATATTTTTATCTGTAATTTGTAAGTGCCTGAAAAATATTTTTATTTTTAACTTCTTAGAATTTCTGCATCTTCCATTTTTGCAAAATGTGGCCTAAAATATCCAATTCAGCCTTCCTTCATTTGATTAAAAGTGTTACAACCAGTAGAGTTTGACTACTCAAAAGTGTCTTTGTGACTTTGCATGTTGCAGGCCACACATTATATATCTGAGATTAGGACTCATTGATCTATATTTATTGTTTTCAGCAGATAACTCCACTGAGAGAAAATGAAAAAAAAAAAAAACAAACAAATAAAAGAAAATATTTTTTTCATTGTGAATTTTACCTGAAAAACAAATACATCTACACAGTACAAATGTTTTGTATGTCCTGCCATTGTTTTACAGTCCTACATGTTCTGTGACCTGACAGTTGCAATCACTTATGAAATGGCTTAATGTGCCTCAGTTTATTTTTCTGCTTTACAGATCACATTTCACTTGTGCAGAGGGTTACAGACATGATTTGCCTCCAGATGCCAACAAAATATGTCAATAACCAACTCACTACATTTTCGTTATTTCTTTCCCATTTGTTTCTTTTTTTTGAGGTCTAGGCACAGTGCCTTGCAGGCATTGTTGTTTTCTCTATCAAACATTTACGGAATACAAAGACACACTATTGTATTGTAACAAAATACCATCATCTGCTAGGGTGCATACTTCTGTCCATATTGTAAAAAGACCAGGTTACCTAGAAACACAGCAACTTTCCACTTTTTTTACCTTCCATTAAAAGTGTCTAGATCATTCTGACCTGTCCTTATTAATGTAGGCTTTTTCCTGATCTTTCCTTTCTCTCATCTTTCACTGACAAGCAGACCTCAGGGATGAATTCCAAAGGCACTAAATACCAGCACTTTGCATTGATATCAAAGTATAGATCAGTAGGATTTTTAACATATCATTAATTCAATTTGCAACCTAATTTTTGCAGACCTTATTTAATAACTTAAACCATTAAACCAAAAGAGAGCCCAAAAAGTGGTGAGCAGTATTTTGGACTGCCAGAATGCAGAATTTAAAACATACATGAAAAGTACTGCAAGTTGAAGACATCAGGAATCTCACAGGACTATATTTGTGATATGAAGTTACTATCCAACATATTATTTTTGCTCCACAAAGCAGAAGCGAGGAATTTCAGCTTCTCAGCTTTCTCAATTCATCTGCCTAGGAATTCATATACAGTCGAAGTAATCAGGAGAACTCTTGGGAGTCTGGTCTGATATAAATCAATATACATTGATTTATTATTTTTTTCTGCTTTCCTCATCTTTTTCTCCCTCAGTAGTTGCTCCCTGCCAGCCATCACAATTGCTTACCCTTGTAAGGTCCTGTATTTATGCCTTCTATAAATCCATCTCCTGATGAACATTTTAAGACTTTCTTTTCCCTTCATTGATACAAAGAGTTCGCATTAAAAGTTTTATGTCCAGATGTCTCCACATCTTCCTGGTTTTTAAAGATCAGTTCAAAGCTGATGAGTTTTCTCAGCCAGTAAGAAGCAGCATGAAACACAAATCTGTTGTACTAAATGACTGTCACATTCTTCTGGATTCTGTTACTAAAACTTTGGAAGTCCTCATTACAATTTTCTTAATTGAGACTGCAAATGCTGAAAATTATAGGCTGATGATAAGGAAACCACAACCAAAATTTCTGAAGAGTTGCAGAGTATTTTCCTTGAGAACTGAAGAATACTAAAGACATGAAAAGTTGTTCCAGACTGACATAGAGGAGGTATGTCCAGCAGCAAGTATCTATGCTGGACAATTAATTTTTTATAACAAATAGTGTTTATTATTGAAAAATAGGGCAAACTAGGAGAAATCCTGTTCTTGTGCTTGGATATGCACTTTAATAACAGTTGCATATTTTCATGGCCATATGTTTGGCTTCAGAAGCCAAAATTTTGGAGTTTTATCTATCATTGTAAGCCATATGATCAATCTAAACTCTTGGGTAATTGATAAGCCTAATAACCCTTGTGACAGTTTTGTCCTTGACACAATGTTACCCTTAGAGATTAAGTGAGCCCTTCAAGAGATCTCTCCTTCACATCTGTCTGATTGAAAGAGAAACCTATAAACTAGCTTTCAATCTCTTTATTTTCAATGCTGTGATTAAAAGAAATCCATAAGCGTTATCAACATCTGCTTCTTTTCTCAGTCAGATTGGCAAATTCCATTAACTTTACTGGATGTTACTGACATCAATCTATTTGGATTGAAGTATTGAACAAAAAATGGCTAAGGTTTATCACACCTTAATGCCATTGTGTGTAGATGCATACCCAGGACTCAGAAATGTTGATCCACTCAACTCAGGTCTAGTTTCTTCTCAAGAAACTAAGATAGAATGGCCAAAACCATTTTGATGTTAGTTTGGAATGAAGCAGAATTTTTTGGTTTTGTTTCTTTTTTCCCCTCCAAATGACAAACTGGCTTTCACTTTGCCAGGACCTTTTAAAGTTTAGAAAAAGTGTAGACAAAATTCACTGAGTGACTTAATAAAGAAATACATAGTTTTCTCTTTATTGTTTTGATGGTTTTGGTGTGAATGATCGCCTCAACTTTTTTTTTTTTTCTTGTGTAAATGCTAGAGGCCTCTTAAATTTCTTGCAGAATTTCCTATTTCAACAGCATCTCAAGAGCTGGATGTTCTGTTTTGCTTTTCTCTCTCCTATAAACATTACTGATTTCTTGAAATACATAAACAAACAAAACAAACAAATAAATAATCACACACACCCTTTTTACCTCTTAGTGAAATGTAGGATCCTGCTTACGAAGAATGATGGCCAGAAGACTGCCAAGAACAGAATGTGCAAAGCAGGTGACTCCTGTTAAATCAAACATCATTGATTACTCCACAGTAATCCTGAAGTCAACTAATATTTACATCAGTCTGCCACACCAGTGATTGATTATGGCTCAGCTATAGCGAAATATAAACATTTATGGAAAGAAACAAAATAGAGCTATAGGTAGAATGGGATAACACACACACACACATACACACACACACACATTCCCAAAAGTAAAAAGACAGCAAATACTATTTTGTTAAGAAATTAAAGAGCTGGGAACAATTTTAGCAAACAAAAATGCTCTCAAATGCAATGAAGAGGGAATGTTTTTATCCCTGTGTACCAGAAAAAAGTGGCCATTGCTATATACTTAATTGCTTTTCCCTCATTCTTCCTCTAAACAAGCACTGTTATACTTGATTAATCTTCACAACCTAAACTTCTCCAATGCTGGTTTGAAACTCTAGTCTGAATTACATAGGTTTTGATCCTTATCTACATGTTTCAGAAAAATGAACATCAGGTAAAGAGTTGTGCAGTCTGACCAATAAAATATAAATAAAGCTATTTGAAAATCTTTGTTTCAGTGACATGAAATAATTTCTTTTCAGTGTCTTTGCAAAAAGAGTAGCCATTTATTGTTACAATAGGTAGATATGGAAGTGATTTATAATCCTAGTTTACCAAGACCATTTAACCTTTCAATACATACTTCTTCCAACCTGTCTCCTTTAAGTTCACATCATTTCTGCTGAAGTTTTAAGGCTCAGATTTAAATTGGAACAAGTCATAACCTTTTAATCTCATCATATTTTAAAACTGCAGTGAAAACATTATGCATAAAAGAGAAGGGGGACCCTTTTAAAAAATGTTAATGGAAATAGTAATGGAAATAAAGCTGCAGTTCATCTCAAAGAGATGAAAAGTGTTGTGCATATAAATAGTACCTGTAAGCTTGGGATCTATTTATATGAATCACCATAAGTAGGAAATATTTACTAGTAAAAACGGTACAGAGATATGTTTCAGGAACCATCACTCTGAGTGATGAAACATGCCTTGATTTGGTCCATGACTAAATTTTAGTTCTTCAAGCCAACAAAAAGCCTTTCTCTGATTTCTCTCATCAAAAAATTATCACTGCAGTATCAAAAGGTAGTGTATACATCCAAAGTTTAACCTGAAATTGAGGAAAAATGAACTAGTTGGAATGAATGAAATATGTAGATTTCACTGATAGGACAGCTGCAAATTTATTTTCAGTATTGAAAATTTTGCTGATAGATTGATTTTTTTTTTCACCTAAAGATTTTTCTGCTATTTTAGCTTTCAGGACAAATCCTAATAATCTTAGTCAAGTAATTATTACACTGACTTTATTGAAATAAACATATCTCTGTTTTTGACTCCATGTTGAGATTATTGTGGAATTTGTACACAGAGTTTACCAATGCAAAGATTCATGACTTGAAGGAAACATGCTGCTCAGAATTGTCTTTTGTTTTCTATTCTATTACAAGGAGGCCAATTAACTATTATTTTCAAGGTCCCCTGAAACTTTAATTTTAGGACAAGATTTCAGATGCTTATAAAGTCATTTATTCAGATTTAATCAATTAAATTAAGTTACCTCAAGCTGAAATTGTTATGATGCTACGGGTACTTTTTATCTTCTAACAAAAATGCTTCAGCTATTTCATGAGCCTAACGAAAAACCCTGTGGGTTTCATGTTTTGGGGTTTTTTAATGCTAATAGGAATTCTGGCAATCTATTATTTGGAATGCTGTCATAGCACCAAGCTGTAGGAAAGGGACTTGAAATTTGGCAGCAAATCGAGTTTTGCATACTCTATTTCTCTTTTTTTGACATTCTTGTGAAGATTTGTCCTTGTTTGACCTAGTTATAAGCTTAAAAAACACTGTAGTTTGCATATTCTTAGGAGAGACTTCCAAGAGGTTAAGTGTTAAAACCTCCATAAGTTTCGGTAAATACTCTAAAGCTTTCTACAGCTATTAGAAATGTTTAAGCTGCCACTTGACATCTGGCCAAGCATTACAGGTGCAAATCCATCACTCTGTCCTCTAGTGACCATTCTGGGTGAATCTGGGACCAGACTGCAGAAGAGAAATCAGGAGAGAAATCACAGTCCGGTCTTTTGTGTGCTTTTGGTAGTTTCTTGTAAGAGAAAGACGATGCTAATTTAGAACATGCTTACATAAAAATATCCAATTCTACAAGTCTAACATCAGCTTCTACTCAGCTTTGGAGAGTTTTACCTGAGGTTTAGTGTTTTTATTATACTTCTGTTTAAAATCTCAGAACCTTAGAAACACAGAATCTGGAATTTAAATAGAGTTTAGAGACAGTGAGAAATCTAAAGAGAAGGAAAAAGATACAAGTTCACTTTACAGAAAAATTAATTCCTATTGGAAATTTACTTTGCTAATTTATGTAATCAGCATGACATGTCATGAAAAACTTCTGGATACATTAACTGTCTGAAGAGAAAATAAGAGGTATAACATTACAGTAGATATGTAATTCAGAATTCCTGTGGCAAATTTTGAGATGCCAAATGTTGGATCAGTGTTACAGTCTGACAAGAAATTAAGTCTTAATAGTTTATTTAAAGCGAAATATCCACAGATTATTTCCTATTGTTATCATATATGGTTAAAATATGCTTTTAAATGTGTTTATAAAAACAACAGCATCACATTCAGTGTTTTAATCATAAAAGGAGTCATGAAAGTGCTGATAGTGGTATGTTTCCACTAATAACTTAAAAGTAGAATGACCATTTTCTAAATGAAGGACTTTCTAAAAAAAATTTTTAAAAATCACTGTATCTATACCTTCCTGAGAAAAAGTTACACTGCATTTTTAATTTATGCATATTAATGAGTCAATATTTTCCATTTTGTGTGACTTTAGTCTAGTGTTATCATTTCGTTAGGGCTTATAAGCAGATTGGTTTAAACAAAATACTTGTCAACGCACCTGGCTGAACTAGAATGTGTCATATTTTGTGTCCCCCATCTGCAGTAAAGAATGAGATACTATTTAGAATTCCAATAGTTTTCAGTCACAGAGACCCCGAGTCTCCAAAAAACTCATGTATTTTTCTCACTTCTACAAAATGTGCATATAGCCAATGACATAAAAATTATTCCATTTACCTGAGCTCACTTATTTTCTTTTCAGAGACACTCTTAAAATGGTCATTACAGTAGTGGACTTTTCCCCTTCTCTGGCCTTCTTATTTTTTCACAATGGTGACAATTTAATAGATTTAGTAGATAACAGGAGAAGAAAATAGATTTAGTGAATTATGTAGTGGAAAAGGTGTGGGGGAAATTTGAACCAAAATAATCATAGGAATAACAATTATTATATTTAATAAGAATGTTCTATAAATACAACTGAAGACAATAATAAATAATCTATTTTTAATATTAATAGTAAATAAATATTAATATTATATTAACATTCTTGGTATTTTTATGAATAAAAATAATAATGATATACTTATCCATAAGGAATCTTACGAAGGTTTGCAAAAGGCCTCATTTGTCCAGAGTCCTACTCAGAGCTGTATTTATATATGCTCCTTAAAAAAAAGAAAGAAAAAAAGGGATAAACTGGGGAAAACAGCCTTAGTCTGTCTTCTCCTAGATGATGGAGCTACTAGAGAGCAGAGTTATGCTGGTTTTCATTTGTTCCATTTCTATTCCTGCCATTCCAGGATTCTCAGCTGCAGTCAGTTATCTAGTTACTCAGTGGTAAAACTGCAGGAAAAGGACTCCACCCAGAATATTTTAATGCCTGATAAGGTAATTGAAGTGAAAAATTGTTTTGGCTGAAAAAAATCACCTGAACTCCTACTTTCAAGGTAAAATGTCCAGGCAACAGGATAATTCATTTTCCTAATCTGGGCTGTTTAATGAAAATGACTGGGCTTATGCTTGACAGAAGGCTACCTGAACATGTGGTAAAGTTCTGTTCCGTTAAGTCCACTGGCTGTATCCTCTGAGAGGAGGATAAACAGACAGGTGTATGGATCAGGAGAGACTTTACACAGGAAATTCCTCACCAGGCTGTGCCTTCTGTATCTGTGAATGTACTCCTAATGTAGACACCATAGGCATCACAAAGGAGAAGAACAGAAATACTGTGTGAATTTATATGTGCTGTCATTGCACCTACCTCAAAATATCAAAGTAAAACAAGTAAATTTATCCATCCAGACCTCAACTAATTAGTTTCTATTAGCTCTCGCTCTTTGACACACTGATACCTGTCATGCTGATCAATGAATTGTAATCATGTCTTAAGGATCTGATGATTTTACTCTGAAAAGAATATAATTTCTTCCTGCTCCCTTTCCCAACAAGAAATCAAAACTTAGAAGCTAAACACAGCCTCAGAAATTATGCACTATCATATTTTGATCTTCAGCATACTCACCCAAAACTGAAATAGAATTCAGCTCCAGATTGTAAATAACTAAATTTAGTAGTCTACAATCTGGAGCTGTATCCCATCATTAAATATAGATTTGTGCAATCTGGAGTCCCACCCCTTGTTATAGAAGAGTAAAATTCGGACTTCCAAACAACAAAAATTATTAAGGTATTAGAAGGAACCATTGATGAGCTAAGATTAAAGCACCCACATTGCATAATTTAAAAATTTAATGATTGAGAGGATTACACAAAAGTAAATGACAACATATTTAGGAGGTTTACCTTAATGTTAGAGGAAATTACTGCAACACATGCATTTATATATATAAATAGAAATTATGGAACCAACACTGAAATTTTCCATAAAGAAAAATTCACATCATGTAAATACAGAGAAAAAAAATTTAAAAAAGACACTTGAGAATAAGGAAGAGGAAAAAGGCTTGGAAAATGTCAATATGTAAAAAAATCAACCTAGAGGTATATTCACTTCAAGCATCTTTTCATCTCATTCTGCCATATGTTCTACCACAATAAGATGATTGACACTTTTATTTTAAATTCCTGTATGCATAGCGATTTCCAATTTTAAAGATAAACATCCTTTCATAATTTTTAAAATACAAAAAATGGTGAAAAAATCATCTTCTACAAAGATTTAATGGGATTAGTTACCCATGGGCATTTATGCATCAGATAGATACTTCCTTCCTCTGAATGTCACAAATATATCTCTGTGCACATTTTTTAATCTAGAATTGTTATATAATAGTCAAATGCCATGTAGGAACTGAAAATGAAACTGAACTGTAAAATCTTGGTAAATTTGAATTTTGCTATTACTAATGAAGGACCACACACTTTTCATCAACCTGTTGAAAACAGAATTAGGACTTGTCTAGTCCTGTCTTGATCTGAGATGATTTTATCTGGGCTAAGGCGTAGTAGGAATTGTCTGACAGTGAAGTGAATATATCCTAAATTTGCCTTGACTTATTCCTAGTTTATGGTAATACCAAGTTTGATATGAACTGTGTGTGGTCTCCAATTGAAATGTGGTGTAGAAAGATACAGAAACAGGATGATAAAAGAAATCAGACAATACCTGACCATCCATTTATTATAAGTAAAAAGATCATGAATGTAAAATATTGTCCAAAACTACCACTTAGGTGTTGACCCAAAATGTATAAAAGAGAAGATAATTGCAAACATGATCAACTATAGGTATAACTGTGTCAACTGAGTGTGTGTCTATGTATGTCAGAGATTGTTGTGAAGGGAATATTAAAAAGTGATACATCAAACCAGTTTCAGAGTTCAAAACATAACTTTACAAGACTAACATTGGCTAACAACACATGCTACCAAAATACAGTTTTTAACATTTTTGTATTTTAAGTCATAAATCCTCTAGGGGCATATCTTACGCTATCTTTGAACATCCAGTGTTCACAGCTGGTGTCACACATTCCTGATCACAATGGTCCTTGATGGTCTCAATCATTGACCTGATCAGGCTGAAAAACCTTTCAAGGAGAGAATGCAGAAGAAAAGTGTATGGGAATTCTTTGACCTCATGCCTCAGTTTGGGATCTTGTCCTTTTATTAGATAGCTGATTTCCTTGGCAAATCCCAGCCTTTGGCACCATGTTTGGTGGGGTGAGATGGAGGTTGCTTTACCATTCCCAGTAGTTGCCCTGTCCTGTTCCTTCTCTTGTTTGGTTATTTTTCATTTAATTTTCCTTTTCCCTTACTTAACCGATACTCTTTTCCTTAAAGTAAAAGCTGTCTTATCCCATCTCTTTACACTGAGCTTCTTCAATGACCGGCCCTTGACTGTCACTGAGCTCTTTATGCTTCTGGAGCCTCTGCTTTTGATCTGTGTCATATTTTCAAAGCCTTTTCTATTACCCCACTCTTAAACTGCACATTATGGCAAGAGAAACCTCATACCAAGCTCACACAGCCAGTTCCCAGGGTAAATTGAAAACAGCTGGCCAAGACTAGGGCCTTGCATAGTCACCCTAGGCACACCCAATACAAGGGCTGTGTTCCTTCACTGGCAATGGCAATACTATTTTTCATGCGGCTGCTAACTCTAACAATGTTTCTTGAGTTGTACTATATTGGAAGCCTTATCTTGAGGATCACGAGAAGCTTCTGTTGGATTTTCCTTGATATGCTTCTAATTAAGGAGTGAAGGAAGCGTTTGCTTTACCCACAAACTATAGAATATACTGATTAATATTACCTCAGTTTTGAAAAGAACTAAGTTAAATATTAACATTATGCTTCAGGTCTGAAGCACTTTGAACATAAAAAGAAGTGGAAGAAGTTTCTTCTGAGGGTGTGAGCCTGTGTCATGATCCGGTTACTAAAGTTCTTAGAAATGCCTCTGCCCAAATTAAGATACAAATGAGACCACATGCCAGTGACAATAGTAAGGGTTTTATTTGATATTAAATGTGAGTGAGTGAGTGAGTGAGTGAGTGAGAAAGAAAGAAAGAAAGAAAGAAAGAAAGAAAGAAAGAAAGAAAGAAAGAAAGAAAAAGAAGTAGAAAATAGGTGGGGGGGGACAGAGAGTGACAGGGACAGAATAAGGAAAATATCATCACTCTGTGGATCCCAATGATTTTCTGTTGATCCTCTCCAGCTGGTCTTCTTGGTGGTGAAGATTCCCCCAAAAAGCATAGAATCCGATGTGTTAATATGTGCTCAGGCCGGGTAGGAAAACCCAGGCATCTCCCTGGGGGAAGGAGTTTGCCACTGTCTCTTACAGCAGACTCTGGGTTTGTTGCATCATGTGCAGTCCTGTGGTGCAAGGCTTCAGGAATGACTCAGGGAGGCACCTCGGGAGGTCTTTGACACCCCCTCAGCTGCCTCTTATGTGAAGGTCCCATGGATGTGGCCTGTGGCATTGGGGGTTCCACAGCTGGGCAGGTTTGTGTAAGGGAGATGTGATGGGTGTTCACTCCTCTAACCAGAGGTTACACCCGAAACCTCCTCCCCCTTGCCTCAGTTCGGGGGGGGGAGTTTGTGTAAACCTGGCTTCTTCGGGCTGTGCTCTCTCAGCAAATGTGTCTGTGGGCCATGGCCTCCCCCACCCTGAAGCAATCCAAAGATGATTCTTAGCACAGCTGCTGGGTTTGTCTCACATTCTTTTCCTTGTTTACTTGTTTGTTTCAGGTGATTGAAAAATGGGTTTTCCCTTTATCTAATCTCAGCAGTTTGACTTTCAGTCCAAAGTCCCAGTCAGGTGTCTTCAGGGAGGTTTCTTTGGTTGTAGCTTCTTTATACAGTTTTTGTTATAATGAGCAAACTTTATATCAATGTTTGAGGCATGAACTATTTCAGTCTCTGACAGCCTGATACAATCTTTTTTTTCCTGTTTCTTCTTTTTTTTTTCTGTTTATGCTGCCAGGTCATAAAAATGAGATATGATGACTTAATAAAATACAGCAAGCTTTCATATTGAAATTAGTGAACAGTCTAGTTTTTCATCAAAAGAAGACACTGAAGAGAATGTATTTTTATTTGGAGTGGCAAGGAACATCAATAATGCCATTAACATGTGTGTCTCTGAGGCTATACCTCATGGAGACATTCTAAACAGCTTATATTTAATTATGTTTTTAAACTTTTAAGTCAAATTTCCATGAGATAATAAATCCATTCTTAGGAAATGACCAAAAGTCTACATTTTACAAAAAACAAGTATACATTCGAATTTCCTACCATGTGTTCAAAGGGATCATCACACGCTGGAACTTACCAGATCAGTTACTATCAATAAATACCAACATAAATTTATGCCAGATCAGGAAACATGTTCCCACACAATATTTTCTTTGTTTTTTTCAGCAAAGATGTGATTCTGTGTTTGAATGTGATTAATGTTAATTTTATACTGATAGGTGGTCTGATACTATACATATACACATTCATTTGTGTCTCTTAATGGTCTTCCTATAACCTGTGGATAAAAATCTTTTTTACACTGGTTTTATGATTTATTATTTCATTAGGTAAACAGGTTTACTGCTTAGTTTGTCTTTTTTATATATGACCTTAATAGAATATTCACCATTACATTTCAAGGACTTGAAAGATGTAACTGAAAATGCTGAGCATCAACGTGCAGTTTTTTATTTTTATTGTGTCTGCTTTGTTCTCATTATCTTGTGTTACAAAAATTTATGTGAAATAGCAAGGAACAGTATACTACAACAGTTTTTTTATTTTTCATTTTTGGAATGAAGTAGAAAAGTATGTTCAGGATATGTTTAAATTTGAATGATTAGGCTCTTTGAACAGGTTTACTTAGTTATCCTGAAATGTTCTTTTTAAAAGGGTCAACCATTTCCAGAGACAATAAATCATGTTTTTACCCTTCCAATTTTGCCCTTTTACCTCTCCCTAATCCTGCTGGTGGGGGAGTGAGCAAGTGGCTGCATAGGGCTTGGTTGCTGACCAGGGTTAAACTACAACAAATCTCTATTTTCTCAGCACAAGGGAAAAAATTTTGCAAAAACCAGATACACATTACCATATTAGCAGTTTATCTACAGTATAATAAACATTATTGCAGTATTTAAGTCTTTCTTTCACTAGTCAACTTACAACAAATGAAGGATCATTAATTTAAAAAATGGCTTTGAGAACTAAAACTCAGAGATGGCAAATTTGTCATTTTTTACCCAACAAATTTTAAACAAGGAACAGCACTTGTAATTAATTGTTAACAACAAACTCTCTGTTGCTTCTGTTGCAAAGGCATCTTTTACATTTAGAAATTATAAATGCATTTGTTTATAAAAAGAGTGTTCTGATGAAGCTGGGTTTTTTAATCATTTTATCTTTAGAATTCATTAAATATTTTACAGTGTAGGATCTGATCTTTAAGACATTACTCATCTGATAAGTCCTTGCTATGAAAATAATTATATTCCCTTGTAAAGTCACTGGCTGCATGAGTAAAATGTGTATGATTGACCTTTTATATTATGCTATTGCCTACTTCACAAAACGGAGAAAAATCTAAGAGCTCAAGGCTTCAACATGTCAGTAAGGGTTTTCCATGGATTTCAGGAGAAAACAATCAGGGTCTCAAAGACATCAAAAAAGCATTAACCATAATCTATATTACTGACTTATGGAAAACTTTGACCCCTCTCAGTCTGGAACTTTGTCTCTTGAAAATATACCAATTTGATCATTATTGAACATGGTGAACTTTGCTGTCACATCTGACCTGGAATATATGAGCTTTTACTGTTCAAAGAACAGAACACAGCAGGTTAAACACAAACCTTATTTCAGTCTGTTGAGTAAAAATTTAATATTTATTGCCCCTTGTTAAATTTCACAATATGAATGAAGAGTACTCTCAGGGTTCAGAGAGAAAGGCAGTTAGACATGCTCATATTCAGACTTCTTGTTCTTTTCAGCAGCTTTTGATCCTTTGTACATTTCTACACTTAAGAAAATGTAGTTGACACAGTGTATTTTTATACTTGTGATAAAGAAGGGAAAAAAAATCATTCTGGTTTGCCTCGTGCAAGAAGTTTGAGGTACTGCAGTAGTATCTAGCATGTCATAGTGCTCTAACTGCACCATTTTAAGTAGATAACCTCAAAAAGAACTTTCATTCAGTTTTAACCCTTTAAAACTGTAATGCTGCTAATATTGTTTCACCTTATAAATCTTGAAGTCCCAAAACAACAATTATCAAGGCCCAATCATTTCAAATCTCATTAAATCATATGTTCCCTTTGAGATAACCTAGGTAAAATGAATAATGGTTTCCTTAGCAGCATCCTGTTTTCCTTCACAGGAAAGAGTTCATGAGTTATAGTCTGTCAAGGACAGAATTCCTACTCTGCACAAAATAGTAGTTTTGAATTATGTAATTTAGAAGATAGCCAAAAGTGCTTTGCTTGATACCATCTGCAGAGAAGGCCATACATTACTTATTATTGAAGAGGAATATTTTTCTTTTCCTTTTCAGGTATCTTCTTGATTAATGTTCCTAATATTACACTGATAAGATTATGCTGAAGGTTGTAGAAGCTACACATCACTTTACTTGACTTATCTAAAAGAATCTTAACATTACTGGGAGCACTTAATAAAAGAAAACTTATATTTTTCTGCTTTACACCCCCTTTTTGAAGAAGTTACCAATATTTGTGTGCTTAGAGTGTATAAACCTATGTTTATGTCAAATCAAACATAAGAAATGTAGAACCTCTTAATTTAAACACTGAAAATATAAGTATATATACATACATACATAAATTCTGCATTTCATGTTAGGTTCTCACAGGCAAACAGAAGATGTACACCCTAAACCACACTGAATAGGGCCTTTTTCTTTTTTTCTTTTTTCTTTTTTATTATGTTTGTATTGTTTAAAGCAGCAAAGTATTTTCAGCAACCTTTTCAGAGATACGTTTCAACATTCAGCTGTATCAAAGTTAAGATATAAAAGAATCCAGCAATGCAGTAGAAAATAAAATTCAGTGAATGTTAAAATTCAGTCCTCCAGTCAAATTTCTGAATTCTGTAACACCTGTCTCTTCTTCCTAATTCCCTGGGTTTATTTAAGAATGCTTTTCATTTTCCTTATTTTTTTTGGCTCTGGTTGTTATTAAAGAAAACACAAAGAGCACTCCAAAATCCCCCAAACTTCCTGACTCAAGAGCTCCAGTCAGAATGAATGATTTAAGGAAAATGTTCCTCACTGCTTAAATTACTCGGTTAACAAATGCCCAGTCATTCCCAGGGAAAGGTATATGCACAGGTCAGTTGAAAAGTATCAGATGTCCAATGCTGTTAACAATTTCAGAATTGAAAATCATAGAATTCTAAAAAAGAGCCTAAATATAAAAAAAAGTTGAGGATATTAAGGTGGGCACTTGAGAAGTTAAATGGGAAGACATTCTTGCCTCTAAGGATGGCAAAAAATGTTGGAGCTTCTAGAGAGGATTTTTTTTGTGAGGGGAGGGGGGACAACCTACTGTTTCCCCACTTCCTCCACCAGATTCTGAAGAAGTGTGGAAAGAGTATTTAAGCAGGAGACATGATACATAGATATTTAATTTGAAATGTTTGAAACCTGGCAAAATTTTAAGCAGTGGAAAACAAGGTAATAAAAATTGACATTCCAGGAACATTAAAAATAGACATCCCTGCCTACCTCACCTATGATCAACAAGGACAATAATTAGTTTTCCAGAAAACTGTATGCTGGCTGAAAGATTTACTCTAGTCATCAGTTGAAACTGCACCAAAAATAATCCTATAAAGCTGATGGAGGAAAAAAACTCCCTTGAAGTCCTCAAATCTCATTTCCGTGTCCTTTAGAATATTCAGGGCTTCTGATTTTGTGAAATGCAGATTACACTCCTGATTTTTTTTATCAAATTAGTAATCATTAGCATTTTTATGATCATAGTATTTTAGTTATAAATAAATAAATGCTCAACTATTTCTGAAATTAAGATAAGGCATGGGGGAAAAAAGGCAATTAAGAAAGTTCCCTAGTTAATTTCATTACAAAATTTGCAAACCCCAGGACACTGGTCCATCCAAATTCATATTCTTTTTGGTTGTTTGCTAAACAACTGCCTTCTGATAAGTGAGTGACCTACTGTTCCCCTGCAGTGGTGATGTCTGTGTAGCTGGTGAGTCATACCACAGTTCCCAGCAAAATAAGCAAGCTTACAGGGATTTTGGCTGTTTTCAGGACACTTTTCTGGGCAGTGGGTGCAAAGGGGATCCAGGAACTCTCCTCCAGACAGTGAGACTGCATAGCAATGGTGGTGTCCTCACCAGGGTCAATGTCCAGCCTCGGCTGGAGTAAGAACCCTGGCACATTGGAGGTCATGGGTCCCACACATTGTCAGAGGGAGGATGCTGCCTCCCAGGGCTCACATCTGTTGCTTTATTTGGAGCAGGGTGGAGTGAGAGCAACGGTGACCTCACTTGTGAGGGAAGGCAGTTGGACAGTGGAACAACAGGGAGGATGAGTAGGAGGTTTGTATGATCATCATAGAGACTGCAGAGGCATGAGGCTGAGCTACAGAATGAAAAGAAGGAGAGACAATGAAAGATTATTCATGAATAACTGTGGATGGACACTCCCAAGATAAAGATGGATGGGGATTTGTCCTCTCTGTCAGCAAGAGAAAGGCTCCTTGGCTTACAAATCTGAATTTACAGAATTTGTACATTGCACTAACAGCCAAGGAAAGGGAATGAACTTCATTGAAATAGATTTCAGAGCCACCTGAGCCTGAACCAAGAATTAGCATCAAGAGAAGGCAGCCGGCAATGGTGTTTTGAGATTCTGTTCTACAAGAAATAAAAGTATCCACCTGCCAACCAAAACTGCTGCCACAGGAGATTAATTCTTTGATGGGGCTTGGATCCAGAATATTGCATAGTGGATGACAAATCTCAGGCAGCTTTCTGATTTTTGCTCATTCATGTGTGCACCAATAATACTGCCAAGGGAGACCTGGAGCAATCAGGAGTGAGTACAAAGAGATGAGGACAAAGATGGTTTTCCCCTTGGTCCCATGGATAATTGGAAAGCCTCAGGTTCCTGAGGTATCCTGAAATAACAATCAGATAGTGACGTTGTCACAAGTAGTGCTTTGATTTTTTATGACAAGGATTTCTTAGGAATAAGGACTGCTAGTGAGACATGAGATCTGTTTGACAAAGTGTGGATTAATCTTCTTGACAAAGGACTTGCCATACTGGTGATGAAGACTGTAAACCATTCACAGATGGTGATATGAGCTTTCAGTTAAGTAAAGAGAGGTAAGACAAGGGTATGCATGGCACAGGGTGATGGGTGTAAAGGAGGTCTTGCGAAGGATAAAGAACATTAGAAACTGACCTATCTGAAGTTCATGTGCACAAATGCACACAGCCTGGGAAATTAACAAGAGGAATTTATGTTCCATGAATGGATGAAAAATATTTACAACGCTGGCCTTGAAGGTCTTCAAGACTCAGCTGAATAAAGACTTAAGAAACTTGTTATGAAATCAGTGTTGACCTTCCTTTGAATCAAAATTGGATTAGAGACCCCTTGACATCCCTCCCAACCTGGATAATTTTGTGTATTTGTAGTTCTCTTATTCTGATAATCTACTGTAGGCTGACTACTGGATACGATACCTTCACTCTCTTTAGTTCAGTATAGTGAGAAAGTAGCATAATACTGTACAAGACGGTGCAAGCTGTCTGCAGAAAGACAAATAGGCTTGTTAGTACATGCTTTGCTTCAACAAAGAAACTGATTCTTGTACATAACTTCTTGGGTTTGAGATTACGTTTATAGCTCAGGCACTAAAGACCTAAAGTGAAGCCAAACTATAGGATTGCAATACTTCTGCATCAGAACTCTGTATTACACAAGCTATTTAGAACTGTGATACGGGCTTTACACTGGTAACCATCTTACCTCAGACAAAGTAACAGATTTTTTACAATTTCATTAGAAGTTATTTTTGTATGAACTTTGAAACAGATCAAGTGGCTGGCCCTCCAGAAATACTATCACATGCAAATTCAGTATAAAATACTACTTTGCAGTTTATCTAACTCCACCTTTTAAAATCAATTTCATCTCCAATATTCAATATTCTTTCTTTTTGAAGCAGTGTTTGTACTACCTTAACCCCCTTTCAATGCTATTTAAAGTCACACATTTAGGATGGGCCGTCCTGGTTTTCTGCAGATATATGTGAACTGCATTAGTAGATATCAGTGGTGTTCCTCCACTATTTTAAGCCACAAAAAGTCCTGAAAATTACTTTGGTGAGCTGAAATAAGCTGAGTTCTGTAGAAGTGGAAAAAAACCTGAGAAAACTTTGAACAGGGATTTTACCACTATCAAAAATAAAACATATGTTCTAAGCTAAGCTGAAATCGACCTTTATAAAGGTAAACATCTTCATTGTCATTCAGCTTGAATAGACAGAGTTTCTGGTTAGATGATATAGTTAAAAATGCTTGATACTATGCATGTGAGTTGTCCCAGATGGTATAATAATAATATTCTCATCGTCACAGCAAAGTCAATATTTAAGTGGTTTTGGACTATGGCAGGACCCTGGTATAAATGCTGTATATCTTTTTCTGAAATAAAAGTTTTTATTTTCCTTACACAAGTAGGAAAAAATGAATATTGAGAGGCCAGTGGCAGTAGTAACACTGTTATATTGCTTGGAAAACCAACCAAACAAACTATGCCCAAAGTCAACCTTGTCCCCTAACTTACAAATTGTGCAACATTATCAGTTTGGAAACAGGAAACTGCATTTACTGGAAGTACAGAAATTTGGCTCTACTTCTTACTTAACCTGTTACACAATATATTTTAATCACTAGAAAAAGTAATCAACATAGTCTTTCATTTTTATTGAGCTGAAAATAGTTAGTTATATTTCAATTTTCTAAGGATAGAAGACATGCAGTTCGAGATCACCCCAAGCTCTCTTGCCTCATTTATTTGAACTAATAGAGTCAGTGGAGTATGGAGACCTGTTCTGCTGGCCAGATCTGGATGTCAAATTTAAGCAGGGTAAAAATGCTCTTCAGCTTCTACTGTCTGTCTGAGGCAGGTGATTCTCTACTTCTTCTCTACTCTTGTCCAGCTGTGTCCTTCTTGGGGCCCCAACATATGAAAGACATAGACCTGTTGGAACAAGTCCAGAGGAGGATCACAAAGATGATCAGAGGGCTGGACCACCTCTCCTACGAAGACAGGCTGAGAGTTAGGGTTGTTCAGCATGGAGAAGAGAATGCTCCAGGGAGACCTTCTAGCAGCCTTATAAAGGGATTCTGTAAGAAAGCTGGAGAGGGACTTTTTACAAAGGTATGTAGTGACAGAATAAGGGTGAATAGTTTTAAACTGAAAGAGGGAAGGTTTAGATTTAAAATTAGGAATAATGTCTTCACTGAGAGGGCGGGGAGACACTAGAACTGGTTGCCAGGGAAGTTGTGGGTGCCCCATCCCTGGAGGTGTTGAAGGACACGTTGGATGGGACTTTGAGCAGCATTTTCTAGTGAAAGGTGTCCCTGGCCATGACAGGGGTGTTCAAGCTAGATAATCTTTAAGGTCCCTTCTGTTTTTACAAAAAATCTCTAACTCTCCGGACAACGAAAATAAATAACTACCTATAAGCAAATGTACGAACTTGAAGATTTTTTCTTTAAAAAAAAATTCCAGATGTATTCTTTGATGAATAAACCCACAGTGTATTAGTCACATATAATTGTCATACTTTATTTCCATTTAGAACCAATATGTGAGAAAAGCAGGGTTTTTTTATTTTTCTTAGATGCAAAGAAGTGCATAAAATTGCTCGTGTACCTCAACTGAAAATATGTTTTTGTTTATTTCCATAGATATTTACACCCAAACCTAAATGAATGCTATAACAAATAGATAAAAAAAGGAAATTTTCACATCATAAAGTACAGAAGAGGTTTAATGGACATAATTCTTAACAAAGTTCTCTATGTTTCAAAGCAGTTTCATTAAAACTCTGCATTCAAGAGTTCCCTAATGATTTTATGCCTATTAAGTTCCATTAAAATTTTTCAGTGAAGGAAAATGCATTAAATTAACTCATATATATTTAATATTTCTACCTCTTTAAACTTTGTACTCCTGTAAGACTAGTACATATTTTCTGAGACCTCTTATCCCAGCTTAACTATGGCTTAGTAAGTTGTATCTGAACCTTAACATTCGGCATTAGACTCGCATAATTCTAGGAACGAGCATCAGTTCTATAACCAAAATCCAGTTCATGTCAGAAAACTGAAAATTTAAACATAATTTTTCCCGCTTCTGTTTGGACGAGCTACTTTAGGAAGTTATTTTTGGTGAAGCATATAGGTACATCACAAAGCAATACAACACCTGTCTGATCAGTGTTTTTCTCCTTCTCTAAACAGCCTAACACTAAGGGTTTCATCCAGAGACCTATAATGCAAAATAAGTCTTCACTTAAATGTGAAGGTGACCATCTGTATATGCAGGATACAAATCCTCCTTTTAAATAAATACCTTTAACAGAGAAAAGTATACATCTGCTCCATGTTGGGCAGCACTTCAAAAAAGTAAAATCTCATTTTGGCACTGAAAAGAAAGAAACCATGGATTGACTTAAAATATAGGATCTGAGATCTAAATGGGTGTAATTTTTTTGAGGAAAAAGGAGAAATTATACCATAAGCTTTCTTTGCCTTCCCTTATTCTTTACTAAACCCCTAAGCTTTCTTTTCTTGTGGTTGCAAGTAAGCTTCCATTATTGTCAAGAATTTTTTTCTTCATTACTTAGCAACCTCTATTATTTGGCTAATGTATCACTGAGGTTTTCTAGCTGAATAGCAAGGAGCGTGGTGACAGTTATGCACCCATTTAGATTGTTATACTGGTACTTTTATCTAGGCTAAAACTCTAGCCTTTTTAATATAATTTTTATCCTGTATATGAAAGCATAAGTTATTGGATTTTTTTATTGTAAAACTGACTCTTGAATGTATGTCTCTTGTCTTACGGGTGTTTTACTGAAATTTAGGATGAGATTCTGCCATCTTTGTTGATCTTGCAGTATTCAGTCAAACTATTCAGACAGAAATGCAATTATGGTGAATGGCAGTGGAGAGAATAGATTTTTTATATATTATAGTCCATAATACTATAATAATATATTTCCTTATCGAAGAGTTCTCCTTTCACAGCTCTGAATTTATGCAGGGGACATTTCAGAAAGATCCCAAGTCTATTTTATTTTCTTGTGCTGAAGTTGTCCTTGGGGGATACTCAGTTTCAGTTACACTGACTAAAACATGCTTCTGTTTATGGCTTTTTCATATTATTCTCTAAAGGCTAAATATACCTAGAGGATAAACATTTCATTACATGGAGATTTTAAGATCTTACTTTCCAGAGTACTTTCAGTCACTGGAATGATCCTGGCCAGGAAGCTGCTGGAAGTAAAGGGATTAGCGATCCACAATACCATTAACCTGAGTAGGTGCAAGCCTCTGCTGCACTGTTCTGCGTGTCCGGGGTGGTCTTCAGGCTCTGTTGGGCTGCACAAAACTCCTGACTATGGATAAACTTAGAACAAGGAGCCTCCAGACAGCTCCCACTTGCTGCTCGCACTTATGCCTTGCCTTCCTCTAAAATTGCAGCAAGAAGTCCTTATGTGAACATCCTTTATGAAAACAGTTGTTTTCTTGTAAGAAAGTTATGTAATATCCCACTGAGGGATCTGAGGATCTGTGCAGCATGAAGTGGGAAAATCTATCCCGTGTCCAACTGATGCTGCATGGCTGTTGCCAGAATGGGTTCCTCCTGCAGCCTTTGAAGGTGTGTAATATTTACTTCTTATCTACATTCCTGTTCTAATTCTGTATTAATAGACAAATTTTATCTTGTTGTTGGATCCTTCTTATTAAAAGCCAGAAAGAAACCTGCAACATCTCTGCCTCTTTCTCAATACTCACCCTGCTCCTCCCTTTCCCTGGTACAGAACAGTCACTAAATACTTCTATGCATTCTCTATGAATGAAGAATTCTAAAATTTCTTTTTAAATTTTTTCTACTTTAAAGAATATTTTTGCCTTCCATTCTTAGGTAATGTCTTATAAAAACTGACAGAACCCTAGGAAAAAAATCTTTGAGATTCTAAATTACAGAACTTGCAATCCAAAATAATTCTTCCACTTTATAAAAGGCTAGATTGAGTAATGCTTTTCAAACCTCCCTCTGATTTCTTACATCACTTATGTGGTGCTAGATCATGAATTTCTTTGTTGGATTTGTAGATATCCAATTAGCATCATTTACAAGGATATTGTTTTGAAATATCCAAAAATACTCACTTGACTTTCTTGTCAGGAGGGAGAAATCAAACCATTTCAGTCTGAAGCAGTAAAAGTAAAGGAAAAAAAAAAAAAGAAAAAATATTCCTAAGCATACTTTTAACTTCAAACTTTCAACTAGCTAAGTGAAAATCCAATCTGCATCATTCTCTATGATTTAGCCTACACAGCATGAAATTAACAGAAACCTTAAGATAGGATTTGAAATAGTGAGTAACATTCTTACTGTGTGCAATCTTATAATTTCTTCTAAATTTCTTTGAGTGTAACTGTAGTCAGAACTCAGCAAAACATACTGTAGGGAAAATCCAAGGCTTAATTTTCAATTGCATCATTGCACAAGGTGAGGTAGCACTGAAAAAAAAAAAAAAAGCATTTCATTTTAAATGAATCTGACATGAGTGAAATGGCATTCTGTATCAGATGAATCTAAGTGAAAATAGGACACTGGATTGTTAACCCATTCTGTCTTCCTACTCCAGAAATACCAAGTAAGAATATTGCTTGCATTTTTAGCGCATAAAGTTTGTTTGAATTGGTGTTTTACGTATAATTACCCTTATTTTTGTGTGCTGGAGCCATTATCAGAAACTTTAAGTGTTTTTTCATAGTGAAATATTAGAGGTTAATTTACTTTGCCTAAAGTAAAGTGTATGTTGCAATCAGGATTTACTAAAGTACCTGAAATGTTCACAGTGTGGCAAGGTTACACAAGAACCATTGCCTTTTGGATGAGCATCTAGAGGCTCAGCAGTTTACACATGAACATCTTCATGATGTACAAAATTAGGTGTGGCAACAGAATCAAGCCCTAACTAAAACTAGCAGGAAACAAGATGGACTCTACTCCACATTAGGGGAATCAAAGGGAAAAAAAAACCCTAGATGGAAAATTTGTATAATGAAGGATGTAAACTTTTTGCCTACTGACTCTTTGTTTTAGTCACAGTAGTTCAATTGCGTTTGCCAAAGAATGACACAAACTGACAGTTCTCTATGTAGATATGTGTTCACACTGCTTGCACTTCATAAAGTCATAGAATCAAAGAACATTTCAAGCTGGAAAGGGCCCACCAGGATCACTGTGTTCAGTGCAAACTTGACCATAGTTAGAAAACCAAAACCGTTCGAAATGTCTCAGATTCTCTGTATCTTAGATAGTATAAAAGTGAACCTACATCAAGCCTTTGGTCAGTACAATCAACGTTACCTTGAAAGCTGCTCATGTCAGCCTAAATCAGGCACCTTCATTTAGTCAGCTGAAAAGCTCTAAAGCTCCATTACCTATACTGATTAGGGACTTTATTAACTTGTCCACATAATATGTATAGTGACAGCTGAGATCTGCACAATTCCATCAGATAGGGCACAAGACTCCAGGAGCCCTGCCCTCTCTGGAAAGCCAGATGGTGTATATATGTGGGACAGTATAATAAAAAAGATGGCACTGGACACCTTTGTTTAGGCAACAGATATGAATGCACAAGTACAGATTTATATTTATATTGTATTTGCAGTCAAATGCAAGATGGGTCTTGTATCCCATCCAACATATGCTTCTAAGTTATTCACAGACACATAAACAAATGTTTCATTGACGTATGCTTACATCATTCTCTTCCTCAAAAGGAAGGTCGCCAGGAACCTTATATAAAATTAATTTTAAATTAGGAAGGAAGGTTTTTTATTCTTATCTTCACTAGAGAACATGACTTCCACAGCTCACATTTCTCACTATTTATTTGTTTATTTCCTGCCTGTAAAATTGAGGATATTTTCAGCTCCTTTTCAATTAACTTCATAAAGAAAATTTATGTAATTATTCTCAGTTGATTTATTTTTTAATCTCTGCTGTCTGTGTATTACTGTATACTGGTCATATAGCAGCTTACAGGTTCTCAGGTCCAGATGTGTCTCTCATGTTCTCAAACATGAGAACATGACAGACATATCACTCTTCCTACTCTGTGTTTAGGTTTCTACATAAATCAAACCAGTCAAAGCAAACTGAATAAGAGGCATGACATGTACACATAGATTCTTGACCTTGGTGATTAGAGACAGCCCTGAGGTTTTATCACAGCACTTGACAGTGTGTGAGTTTATTTCCAGTTTCATTTTACAATGAATGGGTTGAAATAGAAACCATATCTGTTTCCAGTATTGTTACACTACAAACACTTTTAATTTCTATAGCATCATTTTTGTGAAATGCTTAAATCTGATCCAGTCATACTTTGGAAAAAAAAAATGAATTAACAGAATAGCTTTTCTATGTGCGCAAAATTGGAAAGTGTGTAGAAATAAAAAGTACCATTATTATGGTATTAATAGGAAATTCAGGGAAAAGAACAAGCAGAGTCTGCTTTCAGATGTGAAGACAGGACCTCTAGATAAATAAAATGGAATGATACCCGAGGAGTTCAAGAAAATGTCAAGAGTTTTTGTTTGCTTTCAGAGAAACACGCAAAAGCTGAAGAACATAATTTTTCAATTTTTCAGCAAAGTCTGATTGCATCGATTTTGAGGGAGGGAGAAACAGATTTTAAAAAAGGACATTTCAGCCTGAGATATGGAGAGAAAAAGCAAACTGTAATATTCAGAGAGATTTTCTAACCTTAACCTCGAGCTAAAGCCATCAGAACTTGCTCAATAATGGTGACAGCACATGATTCATTTCACTTATTTCATCTTGCCAAGGACAATTGTACAAAGACGGGAGGGGGAGTGTGTAGGGATGGAAAGCAGTCTATGCTTTTTCTTGTCTGTGACATTTCATAGGTGCCTTGAAAGTTAATTTTTTTTTTCACCAAATTTTGCAGATGAAAATGCTCAGGAAAAAAACTAAAGCTCAGTAACGGTTCTTTTTTTTTTTTTACTATAGAAATAGTAAGATTTGGAAAAGTGTGAGAAATCCCATTAAAAGCTCTTGGTTTTATTTAATAATATTAGCCAGAGTGTACAGTAATTCAAGTGGATGTTAAATCGTTGAATGATATTACATAAGGTTTTGAATTGCAACATAAATAAATGAATCTGTGTGAGGGTATTTTTCCAGGCATCATTATGAAGACATCTTGTGATACTTCCTGCATAACTTTGAATCCTTTAGCTTACCTTCAGTAAAATTATTCATAACTCAGACTCACTGGTGCCAACACGATGTTCTTCTCACTAATGCAGCATGGGAATAGCTTTCTTACATATTTCTTCTCATAATGCTGCTTTACTGAAGAAGTAAAATATTATCCCAAGTACACAACTAAGAAATAGCATTAGAGAAATATCAAAGCCCTAAGTCTACAATGATTTAGACATCGAGGAACAAAATATTGGAAAGTCTCTTAATGCCTAAGAGCTTACTTGGCCCAATATTGTTTTTCTTAATGTGGGACTTACAGAAAATGAATGAAATTGGATTACTCACCTTTTGGAAATTTAGACCATTTGAATATTCAGTTTTTCATTTGAAAAATGGGGGAAGGAGAAAAGGAAAAGAAGAAAAAGAAAAAACCAAAAAAAGGAACAAAACCCAAACCTAGTTTTTCTTAATGGTACCTTGGAGATGTGTTAACTTCTAAAAATCTTTCTGGGATTCAGTAAAATTCTACTCCTCTTTGATTTTAACAAAAATAATTTCATCATTAGCAAGCATTCTTCAGACCCACAATGTTCATGTTATCATAGAAAGTGAGACAAAAGATATAAGTCATAGGACTCTTTAAAGTCTCTGTGTACCTACAGCTACTGATGATATTTTCAGCTTAATTTTCCGGATTCCTTCCAGAGTCCACATGGACAGATAAAAGCAATATAGCAATATGCTGCACTGGAAAATCAAACACAGACACTTAAAGTAGCTTTGTTTGCCTGATGCACGCCTGTATTTTCTGAAATAGTTCTTCCAAGATATGTGACATTGGCAACACATAATTCCACAGTGTGACCTTGTATCAAAACATGATTTGCTTTCAAACATTGAGATGATTTTTGTAACAATTTCTGTTTTTTCAAAACTTGTCTTTAATTATCTTTCTGTGGTGGCTGTTTAAGGAGTCACTCACTGTCATGTAAGCAGCATTACAGGAGAGTCAGAGGTTTAGCAAACCCCTGATGTGTGTTCCAAATGGATATGAGATTACAGAGGTTCAAGAGCAGCCCTTTTTTGCATAAATTTTGAAATGCTCCTTGAAAATTGATCATTCCAGAGCAAGCACAACTATGTGAAGATAAGAAACAAGCTTTCTACATTATGCAAATTCCCACCCAAGTCAGAAAATGTCACTTCACTTCTGGAACAGAGAGGGTTTGCACATTTGAACTTCACAGAGTTCAACTCAGCTCTCTGTCCTTTTCTTTCCTCCTCAGTAATTATTCTTAACTGTGGTGGTGTAACTCTAAGATATGTGTGAGCAAGTGCATACAAAATCAATCTTCACTTAAGGTTTCTTTGGATTTTTTTATCTTTCTGTTCCTCCCAGTAATGAGTAGGTTATGACATTTAAATGTGCTTATGTGTAGGGTTCAAATCAGTCATTTTGAGAGGTTAAGGAGTCAATGGCTGCAGCAAATGAATCCTGTGACTGAGACAAGCTTTTCCGAGTGCAGTTTCTGTTCTGTGTCATTCCAAGTGTTGAAAAAATAAACACATCTGTAAAGTAAGGAAACATCCTTTTTACTGACAGCTGGACTATTTACAATTCCTGATGCATAGGCATGATAAAAACATAAAATGGCACTGTTTTATTTTAAAATATTTTTAAATCCAAGAAAATGAGAGCTGAATAAAAAATTGCAAATACACTCTAGCAAGACACCATGCTACATAAACCTGAAAAGCCTGATAGTGACAGAACAACTTGCTTTCACACATCTTGGGGAAAAAAAAAAAAAAAAAATTGATTGAAGTCCAGCAAAAGTCTACAGAGAAAACAGGTATTCTTTGTTCTTTGGTCAGATGTATTTGTTTTGATTTGTCTCCAGAAAGATCTGTTCCACTGAATGTTTGTCTAGGCCAAATATAGGGGGTTTTTTTCCACTGGAAAGTGGAAGTCACAGGTCAATTTTTCTGCTACACAAAAGAAAAATGTGAGAAGTAGAAAGAGTGAGACAGCTGTGTTGGTCCTGTTGTGGGTGGAGGATAGGATCATCTAATATTACTACTGAAAAGATTTTATACACCTTTCTTGCTCTACAGGGGACAGTGAGATTTTCTGGGGTACTAACACTAGCACAGGAGGTGTTTAGGGCTATAGTCTGCTGTAGGTCTGGTGAATGCTAGCCTGAATCCTTCCATGACATTGTAACTTCTGTAAAGTCAGTGGGAGCTTTCTCACTGACTTGCAGGGAGACAGAATTTCACATGTGCTCTGAAGAGCTTGGTCATGAGATGTGAAGCAAACACTAACAAAGTCAAATAGGTATAATCATTCTTTGTCTGACGATCACTCCTTTGGGTGGAACTGTCTCTACAGTACAACGGGATGGATTACTATAAAACTGAATTACTTTGGGGTTTTTTCCTGCTCTAGATAGACAGGCTAAACATTTAGGTTGGGAAAAAACTTCACTATCATAAAATCTACATAGTACTTCACTGAACTGCTTTATTGGATATTTTTCCTTTACCAGGACAAAGTTCTGGGAATGTGATTATGAGAATTCAAGAGGGTCTGGCTGAAACAGTGGACTTGGAGGCTATGTCAAAACATCTAATAATCTGCCCAGTCTTAAAAGGGTGCTATTAAAAATTGAGACTGAACATGAACATGGCAGACCTGAAGAATTGCCTACATTTTCTATAATTTAGTAAAATGCCTAATTAAATTAAGGTAAATGCTGTTTATATTTTTTCCTTCCTGAGTGAGAAAAGTTTCATTCTTTCAGAGTTTTAACAACCAAAATTTCTCCTGTAGTTTCCTAATTTAATGAACATACACTGTAGTGAAGATTTATATATATCAGTTTAGAAATCCTAGATAATTCTAGTTACTCACTGAGACAAAGTAAAGGGTATTGTTACCTTATAATTTATTTAAAACAACTAGAAATCTTTAGTTTCTTCTGCAGGTGGCCTGTTTGAACTCACATGTAAGACTTTAAAGGAAAAGATTTTGCAATGAGCAATCAAAAGAAATTTCCATTATTTTTAATCTTCACTCCTATTAACATCATATTATGCCATGAAATTGCAAGTAAAACACATTAGCTTCTATGAAACATCTATGAAAGTTTGGGGTTTTTTTTAGTTTTAACCTTGAACGTTAGAATATAATTACAATATTTTAATGTAATAGCACAAACTACTTCATTATGCCAATCAAGAGATTAGCTTTGTGGAAATAAAACCAGAGATCACTTCAGATTTCAGTATCATGACTTTGTAGGTCATTTATCCTGTGTAATGTAAAGCTGTCTTGGAGTGTTTGGACAGTACCTTTGGTTACAATGACCAACGGTCATCTGAAATAATAGCTCTGGTCCCTTGAACAGATAAAGAAAAATGTTGTCTTGATGGATGGCTGGATGGCTTTTATGCATTATTATTTTATAACAGGCAAGAGGATACCTTATACCTGCTCCTGTCAATTAAATACTTTATATGTGCCATTTTTACTGGTTTGGCAGAAAGTGTAGCTATGAATTTAAAAGAAAGCAGCATTCACATATCTTCAAAAAACATCAAAGCCCTTAAAATTTCAGATGTAGCCACAGTCTGAATAGAAGCACGTAAAAACTAATCCCATGAAGTCACAGGAAAACTCGGAATCCGTGACAGTCTTTTAGACTGATACTCTTCTAAAGTGACAGAACGGGCGCTAATAGATGTATACTGAATGCAGAAATGGGTAAAAATGTAGGGAAGGGGAAGACAGAGTCTGGAGTGTTTGAAATGTTCACACAATATTGCTGTAATTTGTGGAAATGACTCATTGTGTTTGCACTGGATTAATGAAAGCCAGTCAACTGAAAATCATTGCCATCCTAATCATGACCCTCAGGGCTGTTTACATTAAGAAAAAATATATGTTCAAGTGTTTTATATTTCATATTCAATGTATAAAGTTTGGGTTCACTTCAGAAAGCTTAGAATAGTGTTCATAAACTGCTCCTAAATCACTATTGTATCATTTCCCAAAGTATGCACAACAGCAAGAGAATTTTTTTTGGACTGTAAAAATACACTAAATGAATACTACAGATACAGATGTCAAGCAGGTGAGAGGTTTCAAATAATGCACAAGAACTGTTGAAAAAAAACCTCAAAGAAATGTAGGCTTTTCTTTTTTAAATACCCACCACTTCCTCCTGCCTACAAAAGGAAAGAAAATGGGAAAAATCCAATTTTTAAAGGAAAATAATTGGCTGTAGTTTGTAGGAGCTTTCATATTAATTCTCAAAGAATATGTGATCTTGAGCATATCTAACACAATTATACAATTTTTGTGAAGCAGAAAGTGGAAAATTCTTAATTGTCAAATCCTGAAAATAAAAAGGGAAATGATAAATGACCTGCAAATTAGGGAGAAGCTCAGCCACCTTTTTCACTAAGAGTATAAACTCATTTCATTTGTCCAGATGATTTAATTGCAGATTATTTGCTGAAGTGTGAAACTGTGCTGTTACTGTTTATTTTTCCAGCAGAAACAATAAGGTGCCAAAAATGAACCCCTAAAAAATCTAAGTAAAAGTATAGAATACCTAAAAATCTATAGTAAACCACATATCAATTTGAAAGGGAATGGAAAAAATTAGAATACATAGTTTAAATAAAGGCATACGTACTGCCTATAAAACAGAAGTGAAATCTGAATATTTAAGAGCTGAGATAATGAATAAGGTGAGGGATTTTTTTACCACTAGCACTCATATTATTTTATGAAAGAAAATCAGCAGCAGAGAAGAGAATTTTTAATCTGGTATTGATGGCTGCCCCCATCTAAGGTACTTTTCACACCTCAGTGATTGATTCTATGATGTTATGAATTAATCTGCAGTGTCAGTTGTCTATTCCTATTTTTCTCTGTTATGATGACATTCCTTTTAGCACAGCAGCCACTTGATTCCTGATGAATTTCTGCTTATTTTTTTTCCAACAGGGACTCAGCATTTGTACGAGCGCTAAGAAACATTTTTGAGACTGGGTGCTCAGGATAATCCATAAAAGATAAACAGTGTATCACCACCACAAATACAGAATTTAGAGTCACATATTACTCTGAAAACCGGTCTCTCTAATGACAATAAAAAGTAGAGAAAAATTTTTAAATTATCTGTAGAGAATCAGCTAAAATATATTATAAAAATGAATAGCCATGTAGATGTCATTCATCTACAGATGTTGTAGACGTGACAGGGTCCTGAGGACTGGCTGTCCCTATCCGGCCCCTTCAGGGCTACCCCAGCCCACAGGCCAGGACTCCATGGCACCCCCAGGTCCATCATCCCCTGCCCCAGTGATGCTGCAGTAGAGCTGGTCTCCAGCTCCCACAGCCATGCCCTGTCCAGCCATGCCCCTGGTGAGCCAGGCCCACCCTTGCGTCATGTTCTGCTGCAGTCTCAGCCTGTTACTATCCTCAGAGAGATGGCTGATGCCTAGGGCTACCCCACTGCCCCTGTCTGTCTGGCAGCTGAGAGTATAACTAGGAGTGGTCCTCCTGTCAAGGTCTGCCCTTCCTGTTCCACTAGCACTCCTTATGCCTCTGAGTGCTTCTCCCTGCCCAGGGCTGACTCCTTGTCTAACCCCAATGAGTCCACCTGGTCTCCTGAACTCGTCATGAACAACCTGACACAATCACTTTCAGTTCCAGCACCAAGTGTCCCCGTCACATCACATTCCCTGTTCGTTCTTCCTGCCCTTGCTCCACGTCCCCTGGGAGAGCCGTGTGACAACCCTCAGCAATTAAATCTCCCTTCTGACCCAAATCTTTGTGCCCTGTCAACATGTTCATGCTTTCACCAGTCTCAGTTTCAAAAAGTGTAGGATGTAAATCACCTGACCTCTCTAAGACTCCCTATACATATATGTACATTTATAAATTTAACATTGATGGTGACTGGCCTCATCCTTATTATCATATTCATAAGACTGCAGGTTAAGGTTGTGTAACCTACGTACCATGTTGTTTGTGGTAGCTGACTCCTGTTAGCTCCCAAATTGTGTCAGGGACCAGGGAGTTTGGGCAGAGCACAGGAGCAGAATCCAAGGCTGAGGGAGGGTGACTGTGCAACAATTCAATGAATCTCTTAAATCTAGACAAGACAGAGAGGGGAATCTCATTAGAGCATATAAAGATCTCAGATAATGGTGTCAAGAGGATGGTGCCAGATTCTTTTCAGTGGTGCCCAGTGACAGGACAAGGAACAATGGCAATAAATTAAAACAGCAGTTCCACCTCAACATAAGGAAGTACTTCTTTACATTGAGCATGGCAGAGCACTGGAATAGGCTGCCCAGGGGGCCCATGAAGTCTCCTTTTCTGTGTAACCTGCTCTAGGGTGACCCTGCTTTGGCAGGAGAATTGGACTAGATGATCTCCAGAGGGCCTTTTAAACCCTAACAATTCTGGGTAATTCTATGGATCCTGTGGGCACAGTCCCCACAGTACTCAATCAGGAAACAAAGTCCAGCATGTGGCTAGTGACAGGTGCCAGTCAGGAGCCTAGAAACGGTTGGACAAGTCCACAGTGTCCAGGTAGGCCCAAATTCAAGCTGGGAAATCAAGGTTGATCTCAACAAGGTGAGTGACCTTGCTTAGCATGCTGACATGCAGCTCAGGCAAGCTAGATAGGAGTGTTTGGGTTCCCAAGAAGAGAAGAAAGACCCTTTTCATCCTGCTCTTTCTCAGTAGCCTGATCCCAGATGACCCAATTGCCCTACAGCTGAACAGCAGAGAGAGTAATGCTGCAAAACATGATTCTTTGACATTGTTTAATATGTTAGTATAGACAGATGTCTTAATTCTATGGATCCCCTCAAGTGGTGTTATAGGAGAAAAATATTTGATGCTCACACACTTGTGGAGACAACTAAAATTCTCATATTTTCTTCCTTTTTACAGTAAAATCTATGTAGTTGCAATAGGTCTCCTGCAATCTGAGTATAGAGGAAACTCCCTGGAATTAGAATAGATACTGCTTATTCAGCCAATAAAGACGGGTAATCAGCTTCATCTTTCTCTATATTTATAACTCTGTAGCTTTTTTATATTTGTAGTAGTTTGATTACATGATAATTCTACTCTTTTTCCACAGATAAATTTCTCCTTTTATGTGAAACATGAATTATAAAATGGAACCATAACAGTCCTGGGTTGTCTATTCATGGGCGAGTATCTCAATTAATGGAAACCAATTAAGATATCAGCTCAGACATAAATTGTCCATTTGTTTTCCTAAATTTTCCCCATAAAGAATTTCTCCCAGTTTTCTCCTTCATGTACTCAGTTTTCTTGTCCATACAAGTGTTTCTCACTCTCATCAAGGATGCTCTAAAGAAGAAAGATCTCTAAGGTTTCTATTGTGGAGATTATATTTTGACACAGTCCATAACACGTTTTTTTCAGAAATCCTGTCTTGAAATTCATTTCCTTAAGTGTAAAAGTGAAAATAAAAGTTTTTTGTTGACTGATCTGTCTTAGACAGCATTCACAAAACCATTTTCACTACTATTTTAATGCAGAAGCAAAGATACATGTTTTGGAGCCATTAAAGCCACAGTAAGGAAAGAAGAAGGAGATTTTATAGTTGCACATACATGAACAAAATGAAGAATTTATCTGTGTTTATATTGAACTCTCCCTAGATTTTAATACTTAACTCCAGGAAGAAGTAATTTTTTTGCATGTGGTAACATCACCCCTATGGAAAAAAAAAAACCACTTATGGTGCTTTTTTATAAATTCCCATCTAACTGAGCAACATGAGTCAGTCTCTACACCACATAACATTTTTACTTAATAAAGAAGAAAATATTTGTATTATGGAATAACTTTTGCTAGATAGCTTTTGTACAGTGAAGAGGACATGACCCTTATCCCTTTTATGTGCTGAGTGTGAAGGTAAGATGTGCCAATGGGTCAGCACTCAGTGAAAGAGTGACTGTTCTCTCTGAGACAGCTTTCACTACAGCTAAAGGCAGGGGAGTTCAGTGTGACGCTGTGAGGCCCACGCTCTATTGTACTTGTCCTCATTTCAAATAAGAGCTTAGAATATGTAGGTTTGTCCAGAAAAAAAGAGAACTGAGGCGCAGACAGGAGGAAAAAGTTTCATGAGAAAAAAAAAGATGGCCATGAAGAGGCAAGCTTTCTCCTTCACTCAGAAGAGAAAAATAAATAATTGAACTGAGACAGAGATCTGTTAGTATAGGCAGTAGTTAAGAATATTTTTTAATGAGACACATGATTAAAATACTAAATAAGTTTTTTAATAGTTTTGGATGTTATAAGGGTAGCAAAGAAATATTTTAAGGAATGGATAGAAAAAAAATGTCTGCAAGAAAAAAATTGCTTACTTAAATTTATTTGATTCTGCTTTCATTAAGAGACAGACTTAAGATTCCTTCCAACTCCATTTAACAACAATTCTATCACAAATGGAAGGATGTTTATAGGGGCTTTTTTTGGGTTTTTTCAAAGCACGTTCAAAAAATATACTTAGGTTTAATTTTTGGTTTATGGGTTTAGGGCTTTTTTTGTTTTGTTTTGCTTTTGGTTTTGTTGTTATTTTGTTTTTAAGATATTTTTAGTTCTTTTTCTAGCTTAGTTAAGATATTCTCTCCCCAGCCCAACATGAGAACTTTGAGGAACTTGATGTAAGGATAATATCCTCCAACTATTTCCATAGAAATGCTTGAATAGCAGTTTGAGTCATAAAATATTAGATAGGCCAGTGCATTTTTTTTCTTGGAGGAGCTGTGTGTAGGATCAGCATGTTCAAGATCTTAAGTCAGTGTTCATAGTTTTCATTGCACATTTCATTTTATCCCAGCAAGTGCCTCTAAGCTAACATCTGCATCAATCTCCTTGCAGTCCTTGAATGTTTAAGTAGAAAAATAAATGGGAAAATAAAGTCTACTGTGTATAACTTAATAAGGACTCAACTAAGGCTCATACTCCTTATATTGTTTATGGATTTTTGCATTTGACAATGCCTGGGAACAAAATCAAAACAAGTTCTGTAGCTGTGAACAGAAGCATTGTACTCTTTTTTTTCCCCCCTATCTAAATAAATCAATTTTTCTCTGCATATCTTTCTTCCAAGGAAAGACTGCTCACACTTTCTGTGCTGCACCATTTAACAGTGTCTTATTAATCAAAAGCTGCAATTTGTTGTATGCTTAGTGTTCATTCCTGACAGAGATTGGATTCAGTATTATCATTTTAAAGCTTGAATGAGGCATTTCATGCATTATTTTTACCCCTCTAAGAAAGTTCTGGAGTTATATTAGTTTGGGTGTAAAGGTTTCCATCCAAGGTTTTAACTTCACAAAAGAGCTAATGTCAGAAATACATAATTTCCTTAACAGAGAGTAGGCCACTACCAGAGGCATTGTATCAGCTAAGAGTAGCTATAGTTCCAGCCCAGCAGGGTAACTCTTCTGTTGTTGTGTCTGTGTAAAGAACTATAACCTCAAGTGAAAATAAAAATCCTTGTTCCACACAGAGGAAATAATTACAAAATCAAATTAGTAGGAAAAGACAGTGCTAAAGGTAGAATGCTAGTTTTTCCTTCCTTTTTGATTCCAAAAGTAATATATCAAAATGTTAGAGTATGATTTTGGTGAAGAAATAGATGATAAACCATTCAAATTTAAATGTCTATGAGAGTTCCACCAGTGCAATCACAGAAAACACGATCGTAACAGTGGCAAAATTTATCACTTGCTTTGAAAAACATAGAATGGAACTTGTTATTGCATTAAGTTTAACCTCAAATCTGTCTGTGCACTAATTTAAAATCCCAAAGGATAGCACACTATCTGCAGAACTAAAAAAAAAAGGTGCGTTGTAACTGGAATTTGCATTTAAAAATAGTTTGGGGTATTTTTTGGTAACACAATCAGAGCTGTTCCACTTCACTGAAGTAATTCAATATGAACCCAACAATAGAAATAGTATTTCCTTATACAAGTAACCTTCCCAGTGCAAATCTAGACAATCTCATAAAATATTAAATAGTATTCTTCAAAACTGTGCAAATAAGTGATGTTATTAAAATGCGAGTCTTATTCTACACCGTATTTCTTTATTAATGCAAAGTTTTCCAACTTTCTGAACATGAGTTTTCTTACATGATATGATTCTTGGGTTTGTTTTGTTTTGTTTTGTTTTCTGGAGGCAGTCCACTTCACATCTTTCCTAAATCTCCTAAAAAGTCCAATAATAAGTATACCAAAATAAAGTGTAGTGTTAAATGTTTGAGGGTTTTTTTTGCTGTTATGCTACTGTTATTGGTCCATATAAAACTGGCTGAGAGGGTAGCAATATTATCAGGCTGTTTTAAAAAGTCTCTAGGATTATGTGGTAAGGAGTATGTATATGATAAGACAGACATTGCTGTCCATTAAAAGTTTTGAAAGGAATCACTAGAGAGCACTTAGCAGAAGCTACAAACATCCTCAGTTTTGAACAGGTAAGGTTATCCAAGCCCTTTAATGCCCTCTCCAGAGACAAGCCTGAGAAAGCTTGATTGAGTTCAGAATATTTTAGCTTTTATGTTGACAAACTGATGCTACTAGAACTGTAAAAATGAAGCTTAGATGACAAAGTTGGCAACAACAGCATTTTTCACAGCAAAGGAAGCATTACCTGCTTACTATAACTAAAAGAATAAGGAGCAAATGGTACATAAAGTAAATCTCAAGCTGCCAAAAATTTAAAAGAACATTTAAATCACACAGTCTGTTCATTCTAACTTGCTTTCAGCAGGAGTTTTTATATAAGTTGTACCTGCTTTTCTGAGACTTTTGTTTTGTTTGCATTAACTTTAACTGAAAACATGACAATACCAATACCAGAACAGAATACAACATATGGAAATTGGCTTAAGACTCTGAAGGATTAGTTTTTATTTTATATTACCATGAACTCTGGGATGTCTAAGACTGTTTTTCATTTTTCTTCTGCCTGAAACAAGAGCTAACTGTTCTCCCAAAGAGCACCCACCAGTAGCATAAAACCAAAGCATTACTTTTGGTACGGTGTACAACCCTCTCCCCTCCCTAGCTGACAGTGCACGATCTTTTCAGTATCAGTCTGGTTTTTTTTTTTTTAATCATTGCCTCAATTAGCTGAAGGGAAAATGTTTTAACACATAAACTCACTCTTAGTCAGATACATAATACATTATATCATTTACATAGTTTTTCTTGGGTAGAAAACCAATTTATTTTTCTAGTAGACCTGTTTATCATGACGAGTAAACTTAATAAATGTTAAACCTAATAAAAGTGGAGAATGTATGTCTTTAACTTTTTTTCTATGACTATATTTCTGTATATGGGTGCATAATATGTCACAGGAATTGATTCTGTGACTAGGCTGTGGAGACATTTGGGAATCCAGTAACATGCAAAAGAACATCTGCCTTGATGTCTGTCTTTTTACCTTAAGGTAAAAATTTCAAAAAATTATCCATTTGTGAAGAATTTCAAGAACAATTATCATGAAGTGACAGAGAATTTCTAGTTTCTTCCAAAGAGAGAAAAATTACAAATAACACCTTTTAGCTGTGTAGCTATTTATAGAAATTATATGTCAAGTACCATTATTTGAAATACATCTCTGCCATCTGCTTGAGTCCCAGAATTCAAAATGAGAAGATTCTGCAGTTATGATATACAAGTCTGAGATAAAATGTGAAAATGTGTCTATAGGCAAAGCATTCCTGTCCAGCCTAGTCTAAAAAAGAATATGTTCTTATTAGTCATAGCCCTTACATTTGCATCACAGATACGAAGATTTTTGTACCTTCCAAATATCAACAGTAGCTTTATTAAAATGAAAATTTAATGCAAACCTATTAGAGAGTGGGCAAATAAATACTATGCAAGGTTCCTCAAACAGTGATCTCCGGTGTTATGTAGTATGAAAAATACACAGGCAAATTATTTCCTGCAAGATGTTACCATGTAACCTGAGAAAGGTTTCACCAATTATATTTTAAAAAAATCCAGTTTATGCAAGATGTTCATTAAACTGAACTTGACATTCTGTCTTAGAACAAATCTCATACTGCTGATTATATGTGTGTTCTGAGATATAGGTACAATATCCACTCCTACAATGACATCATGAGCCACAATAAATTTTCTGCTTTCCTTGAAACTGCAATGCTTACATCCATGCTGAATCAGAAATTCACAGGTCTAGATCCATAAGTTCCCCCACAAAAGAGGAAGAACATATGAAATCTCCTTTAAATTTGTTAAGTGTCTTACTGTTAAACTGTAAATAGATTCATGTTTATGCCACAGAAGTACTAGCCTAACAGTTTTAATAAAATAGGGTCAAAACAAGATAACTGCTACAAATCACAGAAACAAAAAACAAAAAAAAAAACCCTTAAAAAATAGGGTAAGTAGATCCTTTTGATAAAATCTGAGCTTTATTTGGTGAAGCTATATGATTTGACATATAGTGATGACTGTAAGAAGAAAAATACTGGAACAAAAATAGAAATAAACTGTGATATAGAATTTACATATATATAGTTTTAACTTCTGTTTAACCTATGATATTAGGTATTTTCATGAGACTGATGTTTTTTACTATAGGTGTAATTTCCATAGCTTTTGCAGCAGAGGGAGGAGAGCAATCTTGGTTTTGTTTATTAAAATTCTGTTTGTGTTCTTTTCTTCTGTTTTGTGAGTTCTTTTACTCAGAGTTTGGGTTGAAGCACAGGAGATGCAGAGTTGTTCTTTAGACTCGGACGTTTATTGTTTCTTATCTATAGCACAGCTGCACAGAATGTGCCTCTAAGTTAAAAAGGTGAAAATGGCCCCGACTTCTGACTTCCAAGGTCTTTTAAAGCCCAATATATCCAATTATGGAATGCCAACTAATTTATTTTTACTTATAATCCAGTAACTAATCATTTATGTTCTGCACTGCAGGTTTTTTGAACCAATACCAGACCACCCAGATTTGTGAAGAAGAAGGAGGAAAGAAGAACTAACCTACACCCAAAATCCTCCATCTTGTTACATATACATATTACTGTATCACATAAACCTGAATTTTCTACAGCCCTACATATTCCACCCAGTGATACAACAAACTTCTCTTCAATGACACAGCAACAACCTCATTGCTATCACATAATTTGGGAAGCTTTTCCCAAGGCCTCAGGTCAAATGCAGTGTGCTTTTGAGGATCATTGCCTGTCAGCACTGAAAGACTGAAATTCTCTGAACTCAGGGATCCAACAGTTGTTTAGGTTTTTTTTTTTTTTTTAATTATTCCCATACAGCTTTAACATAAGGAAGACTTATTTCCACAGATCTGAGCAGAAAACCAATCATGGAATAACTCCCACAGATAAATATACCTGTACGTATATGCGAATTGTTAAAACACAATTTTGCTGTAATTCCCTAGGAATAAAGTTCATTTTCTGAAAAATTTTGCTTCTAAGTCACTTTTCTTCTAACTCCTAAACACCGCTGCACTTGCCACATACATCTGCATTAGTGGCAAGCATCAACAGATCTTAAAATTGTACCACCCTTTTATACTCAATTTTCTTATTCTTTGTGTTGAAGAGCAACTCAATGTCATAATTCACACCTCAGTCAGAGTAGAAAACCTGAAAGCTGTAATTCTTACAGTATGCCTCACAGTGTAGTGGCATGGCAGGGGTTCTTGGTAGTGGGCTGCTTCCTTTCACACAGTAATAGCTAATGAGCAGTGGCTTACTTCTCTCCATCAAAATGAAGAAGGGTTTGTGCAAGAACACTATTTATTGCTTCATGTGCTATAGCTGCTGTGTTCCTTTCTCCCTTCTTTACTCATTGTGTGAGATTTCAAACCCCTATTTTAATGCTCCTCTCAGTGTGAAGAACTCACCTTCATTATCCCCATGAAAGGGCTCCAGCTGTGTTTTCAAAGAAAATGGCTGCAACTGCATTTCACTGGGAATTCAATATTCCTGTGGTTTAAATATTTCAGCAGTGAGAATACCTAAGGGTTCTCTAGTTATATTTTCAGAAAAAAAAAAAACCAAAAAAACAGTCACTGGTTACTGAGAAGGCAATCCCTAAAACACTCAGTTCTTAATACAAAACTACTCAGAAACTTTGAAGCTGCACATGAAAGCAACTCCCAAGAAATTGACAGGGATAAGTATCAGTACAGCAGGCTTTTCCTCCCCTTGTGATTTTTGGAATCTGCACACTAAAATACCCAGGAGGTTAATAATAAAAGCTTAAACCCCTTGGTAAATGTAAAAATCATAGAATAGAACAAATCAAGTGTTGCAGCTGCACCTTTAATGCTGTTATTACTATGTTGCTTCACTTGACTAACATATTCAGTCAGGAAAGGGTCTGGTGTTTTCCATATTATATTCTCTTCCTATGAAAGGATACTGCAGCAAATAAAAAAAAAAAAATCTCATTTGTTCATCAGCTGGGTTATTTCAGAAAGCTTCACAGTGGCATGTAATAAACTACATATGAACATGGCTCCCTCTACTGACTGCCTTTAGAGGCTCCAAAAGCATATTTTCCCAGGCTTATTTTACGCCTCTAAGATTCTAGCAATAACTATGATATACACAAAACAAATAGAATTTCTGAAATTTCTTCTATTCTGAAAAACAAGGATTTTCTTCTGTTTTTTTCTCTTAATAACATTACATACTTTTTGGCCAAAAACCTTTATTCCTCTAAGTCCAAAATTCCAGTATGCTGTTAGGGCACTCCTGACAGTGCATAAGAAGTTTAAAGAGCCTCAAAAGTGTATCCAACAAGTTCATTAGCAGGAGAATTATATTGGCTACACAGTATCTCATTTATTCAAAAATGTTGAAATATAAAAAAGTCAAAGGTCGAAAGCTAACAGACAAAGACATGGGTAAGGAAAATCAGTAATTAATAGAGTTGTCCTTGAATAGGTCATTAATTAATACAAAACAATGACCACCACAACCAAAAAAAAAACCCAAACAAAAAGTCTCCACACAACAACAAGCCAACCAACCAATCAAAAACAATGAAAGAAAACAAAAACACACCTAAGAATCAAACAAAAAATCACACCAAAAAAACCCACCAAAAAACCAGCAAACCGACAAAAAACCTATTCAGCAAATTAGAGAGAACATCTTTCATTTCATGCTTAAAACATCATACATAATTATGAAGAGTTACTTTAGAAGAGGTTTATCTCATTCACAGCTATCATACTGTAGACACACACATTCCAGGAGTAGTCTAGGCTTCCTTTATAGTCCTTCCAGGGAAATGGTCAGTGTAGGAAGAATGGGCCTCTGACATATTTTGGATGTCTTCTTTACAATAGGAGGAATAACCCAAGCTGGGTGGGAGTGTTGATCTCCTCAAGGGTAGGAAGGCTCTGTGGGGGGGATCTGGAAAGACTCGATCAATGGGCCAAGGACAACTTCATGAGATTCAACAGTCAAGCACCAGCTCCTGCACTCGGGTCAAAACAACCCCTTGCAGCTCTACAGGCTGGGGACAGAGTGGTTTAAGAGCTGCTCATCAGAAAGGGACTTGCGGATGCTGGTTGACAGCCAGCTGAATATGAGCCAGCAGTGTGCCCAGGTGGCCAAAAAGGCCAATGGCATCTTGGCCTGTATCAAGAATAGTGCGGCCAGTAGGACCATGGAAGTGATCTCGCCCCTGTATTTGGCACTGGTGAGGCCTGCCTTGAGTGCTGTGTTCACTTCTGGGCCCCTCTCTTTAGTAGTTTAAAGGTTAACGCGGTAGTGCTGGGTTGATGGTTGGACTTGGTGATCTTAAGGGTCTTTTCCAACCTTGATGATTCTATGATTCTTTAATTTCTGAATTTTCCCAAAAGTTTCAAATCTTTCCAAAATCTTTGGTGTAGATGTAGTAATTCAGCAACCTCTCACGTTAAACTGCAAAGTGAAGCTACATGCTGTCCCCAGGCAGAATAGAGGATTTGCTGTGACCACTGTCTGCCATAGTATTACTCATATACTATTCACTCTATTTTGCTCTTTTATTCTTCGATGACTCTAAATCTGGTGCCATTACATTGTTTTTAGGGTGTCTGTTACCATAGTGACACATAACGTGTGCCTAGCTGTCTCTTCTCCTATCAGTTGAGCCTCAGTTAGTAATATAGATATTGAAAAACTCTCTGCTTAAAATACTTCCAAATTTTCCCCGCATTACATGAAAGCCTTGGTTCAGGTGATAGCTTAGAATTACCGATCTTTGACTTTCCCATCCCTTGGGTAATTTGTATGAGTTTCTGCTAGGGAATTGGGTTACTTGAAGCACTGGTCCATAATATCAATGACACTGCCAAGCCCTCCTTGCAGTGTTGTCAATTCTAGTCATTTATTATATCTGCAGTCCTTTTAATACCCATCAGATTATTTTGCATCCACAACAGATGCAGAACATGTGGAAAAATACTATTTACAAGAGCATGTAGTGGTAGGACACGAGGAGATGGGTTTAAACTAAAAGAGAGTAGACTTAGATTCAATTTTATGAAGGAATTCTTAATTGTGAGGGTGGTAAGGCAGTGGAAGAGCTTGCCCAGAGAAGTTACTGATGTCCCATCCCCGGAAGTGTTTCAGACTAGGTTGGATGGAGCTCTGAGCAACCTGATCCAGTGAAAGGTGTCCCTGACCACAGGTGAGAGTTTGAAACTAAATGATCTTTAAGGTCCCTTCCAACCCAAACCATTCTATTATTCTATTCTAAAGTGCAGGAAAACTCAGCCGTTGTAGTGTTAATACATAGGGGTCAAAATGGGCCAAAAATAACACAAACTCTATATCCAAGACTATATATTCTCATGAAGGCATTATACTTGTTTATATCATTTCATAAAGATGCAATTACCCCTCCAAGAAAAAGAGGTTTTCTGCAAGTATAATATGCATTATTTTTTCTGAAATACAAGTATTTTATAGATTCAGATATTATTAATAACTATTATACTAATTCAAAATTAATAACTTGGAATATAAGACAGAAACTACAGTCCTACTTATATGAGATAACTGAATCTAAGCAAAAAAAAAAAAAGAATGCAGCATGAACTCAGTCAACAATGGATACCAGATAATCACATTTTCTTAGTTAAAATGTAGGTCCTAGCAAACTAAAATATTCTTGCAAATTGTGTAAGCTTCGGTCTGATAAAGGTGTTAGTATCTGAAATTGTATGACATATGCAGAGGAGGCATAGCATTTCATTTGGCAAGCTGGATCTAGATCTTTAGCAGATGTTAGTAAATTCTTCTCTACTTTTAATCTTCAAAAAAAGAAGGAAAAGTTAAATTTAATCTTATAACTGAAATTGTAACTATACATGCACCTTTACCCAAAAAAACCCCATAAATGTTGATGTCCTGATTAGAGGCAACAGTAAAAATAGAGAAACACATCTAACAGGCAGAAAACTTGGAGAATAAGTTGAGAAAAATGCAGTTATAAAAACAAGATAAAAATTATCTATGCAAATAAACTTGTTAGTCTCAGGAATGACTATTGAACTAAGGTTACTTGTTTCTTGTCACGCGGTGAAGAACACACTACAACACCAACTATACTCAAGAATAGAATAGCATATAAAGACATTTATAACATGCTACTCTTAAATTATATTTCAAAGAAAGTGATCATTTTTACAGAGCAAAATTAGGCAACTGCATAACTGAAAATGAAAATAAATTCATTCAGGTAAAATGTTATGAAAGAGTAAAGGAGAGAGATTTTCATAGGTGTTCTTTAAATGGATGAAAGAGTCAAGAGGCAGAAATAATGTAACATTCATTTAAAAATGACATGCAGTCTGGTCATCAAAGCCATTTATTTGGCACATATTCACAAGGTAAATTTTAACTTAGGCATCTGAACTGGAACTAAATGTGGGCATTGATAAAATCCAAAGGTTTATTTCAAAAGCCTCATTTTACCCTGTACCCACATAAACTCAAGGAGATAACTGTTTGGAACCAGGTCTAAGATGTCTTTTACAATACTTCGTAGGTTATGATTAAAGATGTAGATTCTGCTTCAGGGATAAGGATGAGAACAACTAGGTCTAAATATATCTAATGTATCTAATTATAACATTAAAGATCCACCTCTGGGCTGTTCCTTCTAGGTCTCCTTCGTAGTAATTGGAAGACAAATAATACTTTGTAAATCACGTTTTTTGGGTGCCTTTTTTGATCCATGGACAAAGGGAAACTTGGATGATTACTTAAGATGATATCTGCATTATAAGATGACTAGAAAGAGGTAAGAATAGCATTTAAAAATTAGTGGGTTTGATGCTTGTGATGAGAAAATGTGTAGATACTCTTATTCCACATAAGGGTAAATGTTCTTCATTTCAGAATGTTTAGATGAAATTTCAGTATAAAGACACATTGACAGAAAGCCATATTACTATTTCTAGTGGTGATTTTTCATGCCAGGTGTACTACACTTTAAAAAATGGAAAAACAGGATTAATTTCTCAGTAGTTCAGAAGTTAACATTGTCACAGTTTACATTCAACATTATGAAAAACAGCAGACCTAGGATACTTGTGTTTACTTTGTCACTACGTCAGAATAATATTTCATCAGATTCTTATCCAGTAGTCTTTTCTGTATCTCTGCATTGTCCTACAAAACTTGTAAAAAAAAGTAGGAAAAAAAAGAGTCACCTTGCTTCATGAAGTGTCATCTCTGATGCTATCAGTCACTGTATTGTGCTAAGCAAGATGATTTTATGAGCTGGAGAAAACCCATGGCTCATAAACTCAGCAGAGGTGAGTGAGTTATGATAGTCGTTCAAATACGCTAATGAAATTCCTAAAACATCAGTATGGTACATTAGTCTTCCTAACATTTAGCTTTATTAAGCACACAGATCAATGGGAAGCTGTCTTGTATGCCAATTGTTTAGCTTCTTTAAAATCCATAAATTTTTAAACTGTTTTTCTCCCTGTAGCTCAGGAGAATCTTCCGTGGTCAAATTTCAAACTTTGGATGAATTTACGGATTTCTTTTGGTGTACATGGGAGCTAAACCCAATCTGTCAATTCTAAGAAGTTGTCATTGTGAATACATTTGTTCACTAATGCTAGTCCTGACATCCCCACATAATGTTTATCTACAGCTCTTGACTTCCATTAAATTTGCCAGTGCTCATGTGTTCCAGAATCAGTTTTGGAACTGCCTACACATATTTCTCATTTCCACCCTTGTGAAAGTGGAATATGATGTCATGGCACATATTGCCAAGGTACTGACACTTTTGTGATGAAAAAGTAGCAAAAAGTTTTCATAGATAGAAGAATTATGATTTTCTGAGAGAGATTTGAAATGAATCTTCAGAAAAAAAGCTCAAGAAATTCATCATATTGTAAATAAAATAAACTTCATTTCAATTCTGAAAGCATCATACGGCAATCTTAAATATGAGTAATCTTTGTCATGGAAATATGTTTATGCGGAATACTTATTGACTGCATCAATAAAAAACAATCAGGAAATTGTATAATGCTTTGTATTTGAGTGTGAAGAAATTGGTTGTAAAAAGGAGTTAAGTCATTTTGTCCATCAGGGAGCCGATTAGTTACTCAATAATGAAGAAAGTGCTCACTCTGTGTACTAGCTGTAAATAATAGACCATGCTGTTCTGCAATTTGCAACACAAAATATGCTTCTCAGTTTGATTCTTACGCACCTTTCTTTTTTTTCCTCGCTTTGTTCTTTTTGATTATTTATTCTGAGTAGAATAAAACCAACAACAGCAGCAACAAGAAAAACTCATAGAAGAGAGAAAACTGCTGTTTCCTGAAGTATATATGAAGAGCATGTAAAAATTCTCCACTTCAGAGGCCTATATCCTCTAATTTAAATTTGTATTAGCTGTTCTTAAATGAAGAATGTTAAATATTTTAGTAAAATTCTGGAATTATACAACATCAGTGGATTAAAAAAGGACCAAGTGACAAACCTGGAACAGTTCCAGTGATGGGAAGTCATTGTTTGATTATGTTTGGTTTTGGTTTTTTTTTTAATAATTCAGAAATAACCAGAATTGGTTATTATATATATAGTGTATATATAGTAATTGAGAGAGTCAACCAAATCTAACAATGGATAAAAAAAAGACTTATGGACCATAAATAGTGCTAATTATAGTAATAATAAAAAATAGACATAAACGGAAGAGTCAGAAAAATTAGTCTGGATCACTTGGTAATTTCAAAGGAAAGGATCACATTAATAAAAGTGCTGAAATTCAAAGAAATATATTCAATAGGAATAAATAGACAAAGTTCAAAATCAATGATTATGAAAAAAATATAAAAATTATTGCAATTTGCTGAGAGTATCTATTGCAATGTTGGTGGAAAAGAATATAGAAAGACACAAAAAGGAGGATCATAAGAGTAAAAGAGGTAATGCTATCTCTGCTCAGCTCAGTGAGACCAATGTACAAAGTTAGTGTCCGTATTTTTAAAAGACTTAAAATTGTAAAAGCTACAGAAAAGAGATATTTCCAAGAGCTTTAAAAAATGGCTCACGGTGGAAGATTTAGAGCATAGTCTGTTTGGTTGATCAAAAAGATTAAGTGATTTGATTGCACTCATAAGTACTTATATGGGGGCAAAGTGCCCATTGCTAATGGGCTTCAATCTGGCAGAAAAAGGCCTATCAAGGACCTATGCCTGGAAGCTGAAGCCAGATAAATTCCAATTAGAATTTAGGCACATCTTTTTAGCTGCAAGGGCAATTAATCACTAAAACAAGCTACCAAGGGGTGAAGTAGATTTCTCTGTCTGTGGAAACCTTTAAATAAAGAATGGTTGCCTTTCTAGGAGATATACTTCAGACAAGTTATTGTCTACTCAAATAAAAGTTATTGAGCTCAGAAGAGCTCAATAAAACTGGGTAAAGTTTAGAGTTTTGTAATTGGAAAGGATCAGCATTGATGATTTAACGATGCTGTTTGACCTTACTCTGTAAGATTTTTTGGTGGATATCCTCAGTCACTTCTGTGCCTCTTGCAATTTGTTTACATATAAAAATTTTGGGCCAGAAAATTCAATCTACTACGTGAAAACCCACATTTTGTCTTCTTTTGCATTTGAAGAACAGGTATAAAATTTACTAATATAGAACTTTGTTGGTTTTATTGAAGTCAATAAAAAGCAATAAAGTTAATATGTTGCAATTGTTTCCAAATATATATGAATTTCAAATATATAAATAGCCTAAACCTATATTATTTTTAGCAGATCCAAATACAGTTCAAGTATTTAAAAAAATAAAATAGAAGACTGTAGAGCTCGAAGCATCATGGGGGTACTCACAATTAACTTTACCAAAAATAAATAGCACCAGTTTGAAGTCAGTGAAAATGGAACAGATCACAATTAAGTATGTGTATAAATCTGTGAAGAACCAGTGTTTTAGTTTTATCACTGTAATGATTCAACATTACATGTCATCACATGACTTTGAATACATGTGGGAAATAGGGATACAGAATAAAATAATGGAATATTTAAACTACCACTAACAAATAAGAGATATCTTTAATGAGATGGAAGTTAAGTAGAATATAGGTCCGGGCATCAGGTGTCTGGGGGTAGGGACAGCTGGGGTGTGATTGACAGTGTTGTGGGTGATCTGAAGACTGATCCCACTGTAGTGTTGCTGGAGAAGAGGCTGGTGGCCCAAGCAGTGGCTAAAATGGTTTCCTGGGCATTGGTCAGTGTGTGGGGAGACTTACGGGGGTGGACAAGGACAATCAGGGCTGGTGGTGCCTGCAGGTTCCTAACACTCAGCAATTTCATACACATCTCCTCTGGCACCTGAAAACAGGGCACAAAAACTTTAAGTACGCCATCCATCTCCAGCTCCTTTGTTTCTGGGTGCCCTACCTCACTGAGAAACAGGTTAAGGTTTTCTTGAACATTTTTTTATTGGCAATATACTTCGATTTGGGCTTTGCTCTTTCTATATCTTTGTTAATTTCATCTGCATCTGAGTTTTGGCTTTCCTAACTCCACGCTGCACACTTGGGCAATGTCCCGTTATTTCCACTATCCCTGCTTCCACCTTCTGTATGCTCCATTTTTGACATTTGAGCTCAGTCAGGCAATCACTGTACAGACCTTGCTGGCTTTCTGCCATATTTGCCTGACCTTCAGGAACAGGTTGCTTTTGCACTCTGACAATCTTGTTTCCTGAAGATCAATTATCTGTCCTGGGCTTCTTTGTCCTTCAGGGAAATTTCCCATTGAATCTTTCCAAACAGATCCCTTGACAAGATAAAATATGCGCTCTTGAAGAATGTCACTCTAATTCTGCTATCCCTCTACTTCTCACTCTGCTCAGGGTACACCCTCTCCAATTCTCCAGCATTCACAACAGCCAAGTCTGCCATTAACCTTCACAACCCTGGCCAGTTTGGGATCAGTAAATCTAGTGGCACACTGGTTTGTTGAGCGTGTAAATCAATAAATTGTCTTTTACATTCTTCAGAAATGACCTGGGCTGCCTGTATCCAGACTCATTGCCTTTGCAGGATGTACTGAAGTGGTTATTTTTCCCCATGAATACAAGTGCCTGCAGCTGTGAGGTTTCCTTTGCTGTTTATACGAGGATTTCTAAATACACGCTATCCCACTGTTAAATATGAAATCTGGACATTTATTTCATGTCAAAAAAAATGCACAATTAAATGTTTGGTAAATACTAGCTTTTTCTAGAGATGATATGTCAGACCAAATAATAAAAATTGCTAAAAATTGTAGACTAATGAGATGATATAGGCATTGGAGAATTGGTTTTTAAAAATTTGATACAGTCTAATTGACAATGATTACTTACCTAAAAGAATCTGAGGTTTTGTTCTAAGTGCAAATGAAAACACAGACAATTTAAAGAAATAAATTTAAAAATATTCTTTAAAGAACATACAAATTAGGAAGATAATACCAAGAGAAAAATAATGAGGAACTGTGTGAAGACTTGCCATAACATGACACTATATTCTACACTCCTACTTTGAGATACATATCTCTTTGAGAAAAGTAAACAAACAGTAAGGTCCTTAACATACACCATCCAATAATAAAAAATTCTGTGAAATAACTTTACTTATTTTCATCTTCTGAAACTTATGACTCAGATTTTTATTCCTATTTGAATGTTGTACAGAGATGACAGTGTTTGCAACACTTATGTCATTTATTTTCCTTTGCTCTGGACTTGCTTTGGGACGTCGATTAATTTTATTCATTGACTAACCTAATATTTATGGCAATGTGAGAACTAAATTAAAAAAAAATAAATGGGATTTGGAAGACTTTCATATATAAGGGCCTATATTGCACTATAAACACATCGAGATTTCACTTTGTGATTCACGTGGCAGGAATCTTTCCAGCCTTATGCAGAGGTGCAAAGGAAGATAGAGGCAATATGACAGACAAAATTGCCCTTGAAGGGGAGGGAAAGAATACAGGTAGCATCCTCCTTCACAGCAGTCTCAGGCTGGTTTAAAGATATAGAACTTATCCTGTATCCTTCAAGAGTCTTTTGGTAGATGTCACTGAAGTGGTTTAAGAAATAAAATACATCATATATTGGCAAAGAAATATGTCAAAGTTATTTTATATTCAAATTGTTATAAGACATTTCTAAAAACAGAAGTACAATCACAAAGCACATCAGCTGCATTCTGAGGTCATTCTTACTTATTAAATATATTTTTGAATACTGAAAAATGCATAGGGATTTCTAAACCACTCCATCCAGTTACTGATTTAAATACATAAACACTTAATACACATCAATAGTCCTCTAAGTAAAACTGTAACTTAAATGCTGAACATGAATATAATTCTTTCTATTAGAAAAGGATTCCAAATAGCTCATCTGCTTAAATGGATGCTTCGCAGAAACATCTTTCTCAAAACATCTTTGCAAAACTGATAAGACTATTTTGAATAATGCTTTCCACCTCTAGTTCTGAAAGGAAATTTATATCAGAAGGCACATATATTGTCAGTCCGCACATCTGGTTTAAAGCCATTCCCATACTCATTTTGCAGAAAGTTAGTTATTTATGTCACAGAAGATGATATACATGCATGCATGTGCAAACACACAGACACAGGTATTTTCTCAGATGGAAAGAAGGCTTCATTGCAACTATTTTTTATATCACTTACAAAACATTATTCATATCTTTATTTCTAAATGAATTCTGCATATACCTTTTAATATTAGGATTAATTTAATTTTTTTAACAACCTCTTGCATAGCAAATAATGAAAGTTACATCAATGCTGAAGAATATTTCCATATATATAATATATAAATATAATTATATAAATATATATATTTATATAGACAGTACTTAGGTATTTGTAAATTTTGGGTTCAGAAAACTGGGAATCATTGTAAAGGCATAAATCATTTAATGATTCAATTATAAACAAATTTTGTTAAAATAAATGCTTTATATGGTATCAAAATGAAATATTTTAGGTATCAAAATGACTCAAAACCAAAATTAATCTAATATTTCCATTAAAATTTCATTAAATCTGCATATATATTCAAAATGTGCAACTCCCTCTTACAGTAAGCTGTATTCTCACAAAGCGGAAAAGACTCCCAAATAGTTTTATATTCAGTGTTTGTCCAGCGAATCTTATACTACTTTAGACAGTCTGAGAGGTGTTCTTTTGCAGTTGATAAACAAATACTGACAATATTTTTTTCATTTTGTCTAACTGATGAGTAACTGAAAAGAAATTATTCATTTTGACATGCTTTGGGTTCATAGTTATAAAGATTTTAAGTGACAAATGTTACCCTGTTACTTAAGCATGTCTGCAAAAGTAGTATTTGTATAACTATTATTTTTATGCAATATATCCTATCTATTTTAAAATATTACAACAATTTTTTGCAGTTGCAGATAAGTTTCTGTGAAGGATTAGATCATGTAATTGGGTTATGCCACCACAAAAGTTGTTAGCTGTAGAAGGAGGTAAGGGCAACAAAGATCAACGAGGCCAAATTTTCTGGTTGCCCTGGAATCCAATTTCATGCTTAGATAGAACATAGCACAGCAGGATTGCCGAAGGGTAGCCTTTCTGTAGCCCAGGAAATATGATGTTTTGTCATTACTTGTAAAAAGCCTCGGGCTTTGAATTGACCTGGCAGTGCTGTCTCTCAGGACTCGCTTGCACTTGCTTTGTCCTGGGCTGATGTTACTTTGCTTTCCCTGTGATAAAAATCGTCTCACAGACTGGTAACTACTGCAGAAATCTTCTTCTAATTATATAGCAGTAACAAATAGCCATTCCGTGTTAGGAGAATTGCTGGTCACACCAGCATTAAATGTGGTGTTGAAGCGTGTGGATAGAGGACAATATCCACAGAGGTTCCAGTTTATGAAAACAAAACACAGTGGTCAAAAGCTGATCAATGCAGGAGTGCACCTGTGTGAGCCAGCTAAAACTAACTTCAGAGAAAAAGAAGAGAACAGAAAAATTGAAGCCCAGGACAGAAGAACTCCCCACCATTAACAATATATTTCTTCTGGCAAAAAGCTCAGGACACTGATGGGTTGCTGTATCCCCCCACTTCTTACTAAGATGATTGATGTTCCTGATGTTAGTACCCAGTGGAAAGGAAGGGTAACATAACATCAGAAGAAAGGAATACATAGTAGGAAGCTAATATTTGTTAACTGTTTATATTGAGTCAGTGTTCTCTCTCTTCATTTTAGCTTTACTGTTATTGAAATTTTAACTGTAACTATTTCTTGCATTTTTTTTAGATTTCTGATGCATTAACAGGACATAAATTCTTAACCCCATATATAGCATGTATGACCTTTTGTCCTGAAGATTTTCAGGAGCATTTCTCATTCCTATTCCATGAAAGTGTTTTGGATGTCTTACTGATGATGACTGTGGTGATTCCCACAGCTCCCAGACATCAATTTTTGCATACTGCTGAAGCTTGGTAATCTTAATCTTGTTGATTTAAATTGTTATGTAACTTTTCAACTTAAAACAACTGTACTAAGTCAGGCAGTATCCAAGAAGGCATGAGAAAGTTATTACTACTTTGTACAGAAGACAACTTTAATTCAGTAAAAAAAGGCCATTTAGAAATTAAGTGGAACCCAAATTAAAAGCTAATTAAAGAATTTTATTTGAGTGACTCAATAAGAGTAATGCAGTTTTGTTTTTTTCTTTAGGAAATGCACTCTAGTGATAACCAAGATACACCTCACCATAAAATTGGTTTAATAAAGCATATCTTGCTTTTTATCTGGTATGAATACAGTCCAGTAGTGGCTCTTTCTACAAAGAAGGGAAAAGATCAACATGTCCTTCTACACTGACTGATTAAAAAGGAAACAAACCTTAATATTAATATCTCAGAGTGAGAACATTTCTACTTGGTCACATTCTCAATTGCTGTAAATTGCATTAGTTTCAGAATCAATGAGCTATACCACCAGTCTCTATATTGTAGGTAATTTTGTAAAGCTATATATATGTAAAAACCAGAAACTTTTCCAAATTGTGTTTACAGGATTATTTGGTCTAAAAGTAAGTTAAACAGACAGTCCAATTCATCAAACAGTTGTTAGTCACTCCTTTCTATAATTGTACAAACCAAAACAAAGATCGTATTTATTTAGCACTTTCCAAATAAAGGCTTTAAAGGCTGTTTGTTTTCGTTGTAATGTCACAATGTTTAAATAAGAACAAATTAATTTCCATAGTTTCAGTAATTTTAATTCTGTGTTTTTAAGAGTAATAGTAGCTTGCTTACACTGTCAAGTAATGCACCAGTTTATTTGCCATAAAAGTGCATATCTTTATTGGGTACACATAGTAAGGCAGCTTTTCTGCTCCTGGTTCTCTTCCTGTTGTTCTGTGGATTTGACATTGTTCCAGTCTTCCCCTGGAAAAAGTCAATTTTTTCATTCAAAGAATATTAAAATCTCAATATAAATAACTCCTTGTCCCAGCTAACTTTAACACTCAAAATTATGCAAAGGTGATGGCATACGAAAACACTTCACCAGCCATGTTAAATTCTTCAATTCAATTATTATAATCTGAAGATCTTTCAATTCTTTAAGTCTTCATACGGTCAGGATAGAGAAAGACTCTTTACATTTTTTAATAAATGAAATACAAAAATCTGTATGGAGTAACTAGCCTACAGAATTGAGTTGGTATTCATCTCATCTAACTGCAACTAATTAAAAGTTCAATGCATGATCTAAATTATTGTAATGTCCCTTTAAAATTAGTGAGAATTAAGAATATTCCAAAGATTACTTACTGTACATAGGCCATCTGAGGATACTGTGGGGGTGACTATCCCTTTTTACTGTCCCTAGAGGTAAGGCAAGGACAGAACTTTCAGCTTTTTGATCAATAGGACTAGATGAGATGCCTTTTATTTTAACACACACTATCAAATAATGAGATTTGGACACAGTGTTGCTGAGTAAAAAACCATTCTTCTCAAAAAGTGTAATTTTATCCAAGGCAAAATAAAACAAAGATCACCCAGCCTTTTTTCCATTAGATGGACGTAAAACTTGTGTCCGAGGGAGATGTTGCAGTGATCCTCACTGGAAGATTTTTTTACATCAGTGGATTTGTGACCCACATAATAGGCCCAGGCATGTGCTGTCCTTTGCTGTGCCAAGCTGGATGTACAGCCTGGCCTTCAGGACCTTGTTGTGCTGAGAAAATCCCTTGTCTGCAGAATGAAATTGGCCAGTAACAGAGGAGCTGCAGGCAGCTCCCACTTGATACTTGACAATTATGTTACCTCTGTGGTCTTGCCTTTACCTAGAAGTGTACCAAGAAGTTCTCATGCAAACATCCTTTCTGTTTGATAGTAGAAATGATGAGTAATGTTGTTTTCTTGGAAGAAAAATCTGCAACAGCTAGAAGAACCAAAATGAAGTAACCCTTTCCACAAATGGGGTCTTCTTGGTGTACTGCCTGTGGATTGGAGATGTTCAATGATGCATTTCTCAAGGTTCCTACCACTGAAAGAGATATGTGATTGTCTATATTATTCTCTCTTTCTTTAAAATGCTGGCTCTAATAAATACCATTTTAAGTGAGACTTTACAAAGTCAAAGTGTCTTTCTTTGGGTTATCATAAAGCCCCAGCACCTCCTGGTGCAAAATAGATGATCAAAAGTTTATTGTATAAGCGCAGAGAAAAAGACATTGTCTAAAAATTTAGAAATGTTTGAGAAAATATTTAACATATTTTCTTTTCCTAGAAACTGAAAGTTCTTAAAATATGTCTTACCATTGCATTGTCTGAATATTTTTCAAGTTGTATGTTAAGTAGGATATACAATAAAAAATAACAAAGAGTTCTTTGTTCTGGTTCTGCGTAAATAAAAAAAAAACAACAGGTCTGCAGATTAATTTCTTCAATATGTGAAGTTTTCTATCTGTGTAAAAGGGTTAACTTTATGAAAGGATGCCAAAAAAGTGTTCTTCATATTTGCTGAGGTTTCTGGCAGCTTTTTGACTCCCTGCAGAGGTTCTTACCATCATCATCTGCACAGAGAAGAATTACCTTTCTGGATAAAAACACCTGTTGGCTCAAGGAGCAATGCTGACTGCTCTGATTATCTCTTGAGAAACTTAGGTTGCTATTTTGAGTAGTGTTTGATCTGTTAATTGAATATAGAGCATTATATTTATATTGATGCATTTGTAATACTATCCACTGCTGAGAAGTGCAGTGCAAGGGTTTACAAAGACCTGATGACTTCATCCTCAAATGCAGTCAGTCGGTTTTACTCATACTGCAGGAAACGAACACACATGCAACCAAACAAACACACGTACAACCAAAACAAGGTCAGTTGCCTCTCAAATCTTCTCAGCGAACTGGTGACAGCAGAGGATAAACATGGGAGTCCTCTGTGAGAAAGTGACATTTTCTTGTGTAAATACCTGTCCTGTTCTGTGCCTCAGCCATGGCCCTTTTTAGGGCAAAAGAGTAAAGACAATAATAGGAGGTAGAGCAATAAGTGAAATGAAGTATAAAATTGCTCAGTATGCTGGCTATAAAGGTTTTAATGCTAATCCTATTATTTCTCTGCTCCAGTTGTTAAAAATTTGAGATTTATTTAGCTCATTATCTGAGTTTAGACCTGCTTTCACTAAAATCGAAGGCATTAGAGCTTTACTAGCACAGATACTGAATTTTCTTAGGGCTCTCTGTCTATTCAGCAGGAAGATAATTTCAGTTGATAATTAGATAATCTCTGTTGAATTTTCAATCTTAATTGCTGCACTAGTCTTTTTAAGTAGATATTTAGGCTCTGATTATCTCAGTCTAAAAGCATACATTTCTGACCATTTTCCTCTTTATTTTCAGGACATGCTGTGGCTATTCTAGAGAGAAGCAAAACATAAATGAATTTAGGCCATCTCTGCTTTAACTGCATGATATTCTCAGCCTTCTGTCAAAGTACACTTTTTTACCTGAGATTTAGAATGAAACAGGAGCCGATAAAAAGTATGTTAGTTGCCATCTCTAAAAGTTTTACCCAAGGGCTTATGGATTTGCATGGCTCTAAATTGGTCTGGATTAATGCATAGACTGAAGGAGAAGAGGACTTACCAACTGGATAAACCAGATCTTAGATACTTGCTGAGATCACATGGCAGAGATCTCCTGATAAGAGATAAGAATAGTAACAAGCTAAAGAGTAGCACAGAGAACCTCACTTCACTGAAATAGTCATAATTTCAAAAAAAGGAAAATTACTGAAGCCAAGCCAGAGTGCTCATCTTCAATACACCTCAGCTCATGCCACCTGAAAACAAGAGATATTTGAGACTTTTGTAACAGCATGCTTGAATACATTGTTACAGTAAAAATCTCACTCTGATTTGTTATAAATGAACAAAACCTACCTCCTTAGAGCTGTAATGATAGGTTGAAATATGACCTGTCAAAAGCTAAAATTAAACCAAAAGAAATTTTTACTGTTTAATTACACTAAAAAATGTTAAATTGCTCAATTGTAATTACAGTATTAAATTGAAAATGTAAGCGAAACTTTTTAGCAGTTAAATTCCTCTAGATTATGACGACGATGTTTTTATTACTATTACTATTATTTATTATAATTCTATTGTTATTTTAATTTCTGTTTTATGCTTCCCTGTCACATTCAATTTTCTCATTCTAAAGAGAAAGAAACGTCATAGTTTTTATTCAACACCTCCATAACATACTGAGTTTAAAGCCTTTCAGAATTTGTGAGGTTGTACATTAGAGGCAGATTCACCTCAAACATAGGTTCCTGCCAAAATATATATGCATATTATACATCTTATTATGTAAGATTGAGTTATATTTTTATAGAAATGTGAACAGAAAAAATGCACAATAGAGATCACTTTTTTTATCACACACTATCATATTTTGGTAAAATCATGTAACAGAACTTTTTGTAAGGTATATTTATCATAATTACCTAAAGAAGAAGATACTGACATAAAACAGTGAAGTAGACAGATTCACTTTGAGGAGCTAGTCAAACTTTTTTCTAGTACAACTTTTGAGGACTTGATAGCAACCAGAAAAGAGGCAGAATATTATTTTCTTATTGTTATTATCTCTAAATTGGTTAAATTGCTGCTGAATAGAGTGAAAGATACAAGCTCTGAATCTGAATGTTTTGAAGTAGACTTTTATGCAATGTTGAAACTAGAACACTAAAATTAACAAGGCAACTGTTCTTATCCATAAATTTTATGCGAAGCTATTACCGCTGGCCTGGTTCCTACAGTATATCACCATGTCCCGCAGCCATAGGGAGGAGGAGGAGGAGAAGATCCAGCAGGCAGGAATTGTGCAGCAAGATTGATTTATTTAATTATTTTACAAACTCTTTTACAGACTTTTTTCTTCATAGTCTAACTGGACAAAGGACCAGCCACCCCTTGGGGGCGATTGGCCAAAATCCTAAAACATCCATTATCAAAATATTTTCTACTATACCATAAACAAGACTTTCCAAGGTTGCAGGTGGCTTGGTTGTTTACATTCCCTGCTACCTCTTCTGTGAGAGAGAAAAGTCTCTCATGGACTTAGAAAAATAACAAGAAGATCCTCACTAACAGCATTTTTGTACCTACACAAAGCTTTGTTATTTTCTTTACTTGCCATTGATAAAAGTTGGAAAACTCTTAAATAATTTTCTTCATGAAAATTACTAGTAGTTGAAAATATTTGGAGGGGGGCAGGGGAGAGAAAGAGAGGGAGATGCAAATTTCTTTCAGGCAATATTTATACATCCTGATGCTTTTTTGATTATCTACAAATGCTGTGGTGGCTTGACCGTAGCTACCAATTAAGTGCCCACCAGCTGCTCACTTAGTCACATCCCTCTTAAGAGAATACTGGAGAGAATGGGAACAATGAAATCAAGAAAATTCTTGCAGGTCAAGATAAATTCAGTTTAGTAAGTGGAGGGAAAGGGAAAACGAAAATAAAACAAACAGGTAAAACAAAATCAGTCTGTGAGCAGACCATTGCTAGGCCAGTCTCTGAGTAAAGCCTGACTGGGAAATGCTCCTGGCCAGCCCCTCCATGTTTTTATTGCTAAGCATGACACCATACAGTATAGAATATCCCTCTGGTCAGTTGGGGTCAGCTGTTCTGGCTGTGTCCCTTCCCAGCAACTTGCCCACCCCCAGCCTCCTTGCGGGTGGGTAGAGTGGGGAACAAAGAAGTCCTTGATGTTGTGTGGTGTTCAGCAATAACTAAAAACACTGATCTCTTATCAACACTGATGTAGTCGCAAATCTAAACCACAGACTCATACGGCTGCTTATGAATAAAATTTATTTTGTCAAAGCAAGACCCAATACAAAAGCTTGTGTTAAATAACTCAATGGCAGCAGCTTGACGTCAAATAAAAGTGAAATAAAATGGGGGAACACTGGTGAGATTGGCTGATAACAGGTAGTTAATAGAAGGTTAACAGATGTTACAGACGTTTATAAAAAGCAAGGTAAAACATTTATTCAGAGCATGGAAAATATAGCAATGTCTGTTAGTCTCATGAGACAAAGCACAGAAGGAAAATCAGAAAAAAAAAAAAAATAGCAACAGTGCTTAGTTTGTGTGTTCCAAGAAGCAAGTGCTGTTGCTGATTTTCTGTATCGTTTGGTTTAGACAGGACCAGATGAGAATTTTTTACTTAATTACATTTTTCAAGCCATCTGTTTGCTTTCTTAAATAAATATGCATCTGGATGTCACATAGATTGTTGACAAAGCTACATTTAGAAGGACCTCCAAGACGTTACTGTCATTGCACAACTGCTTTTTCACACAAGTAACTACAGAATCAGTAGATGATATCGATTTAATGTAACTTTAAAGTCAGGTAGTCAAAACCAAACCAAATTACCTTTTACAGAGAGAAATAGACACTTCCTGAGGGCAACTCATCTAATCTTAGTTGCATACTAGAGGACATATCAAACGAACCTCTCCCTGAAGGCACAGATAGTAGTTGTTCTTTGTTCTTCTCCAGGTAGAGTGACTTACACTACAACTTGGAACTCTGTTAGGTGTTTGGTGTTTACACAAGTTATAGCTCATCCTAATTCATATAAAAATTCATATGGAAATCCTATAGTTAACTTGAATACCAAAATTTATCGAAGATAATATACTTGTCACTTGCAAATCAGCATAGCTTTGTTGCCTGATAAGGGAGCTCTGTTGCCTAAGTTAAATACAGACATCTAAATCTTGGAGATACAAGTTTTGTGAAATTATTTACATCTCATGCTTTTAAAGTCAGAAAGATTAATGTGGCATTTCTCATTCTGGGGGCTTCACTGAACAGCTGTTACATGTACTACAGGTCTTATTTTCAGGAATCTGTGACTCACATAAAAGAATAACTGCAAAAAAAATTGAACTCAATTGTATTCTCACTTGTTCCATATTCCATGGATTCTTTAATTTATTCATGTAGCAGTTAATTTGCCATTGAAGACTGACAGACATGCCAAGCTGAGCAAAATTATAATTTACTTCCCCACTAAGACAAGTGCCTATTTTAAGGTTTGTGTGGGGAATAGTGCTAGTAGATGGGATTTGCTTATTTCCTCAAGAACAGTTACAGGGAACAACTTAAAACTTTGTTGTCAAAAGAGTAGTTTTTTCATCAGCTCAGTAGCCTGGGACTGTGTGCACTCTTTTTACCGATACATTTTAAAGTATTTAGGGCCTTTTGAAATACTTTTTGAAGTTCCAGACCAAAAAGTTAGTATGTGTGCTTCATGAATTTTTCAAGCAGATCAATGTATTTCAACAAAATGTCACAGAAAACCCACAATGATTTTACAGTAAAGATCATCCTGCATTGGGCTATTCTGATTCCACAAGACACAGGTGAACTTACTAAGAGTTGCTGCTTTTACAAGTTCTTAGCTGACTTACCATTCCAGTTGGAAATCAAGTTATGTAAACATAAATTAAAACACCTTGCGATTTATTTTTCTGTCTTTTCCAGGCTTAAAAACTAAAGCTGCACAAGGAAGGGCTTCAGTAAAACTATAAAACATGCCATAAGCTAGAAAACAATTTCAGTATGCAGCATCTTGGTTTTGTGCATTTAATTAGATTGTAGTATAATATTATCTTCATCTACAGAGTATTTCATTTTGTCATGCAGTGAAATTAATATGTAAGTATAGGTACTTTTTGTGATTGATACAGATGATTATAGAAATGTTAACTAATATAAAGTTTGTGAACGGTTTTAATGGAAACAGCTATTTCAGAAACAATAAAAGCCTATGTCAATCTTGCCAGCAATGTTCATGAAGTGTAGAACTGTATCAAAACTATTTGTCTATAAATGCAAATAATTTTGAAAATTTGATAACGTATAAAAATGCAAACAATAACATTTTAAAGTCATTTTTGAAGGTCAAGGTTTGATTTTTCATCTTTCTCCTTCTCTCTCCCCCTTTTTTGTCTCAGTCCTGGTAGAACAGAAGAGAAATGATTTCTTTTTTCATGGTGACTTCCTTAGAAAACATTATTACTCACTGGTGTACAGCTTCAGTACATGACTATCTAAGTGAAGGCATTTCCATCACAGTGTTCTCTCCTTGAAGAGTGACTACCATAGAATATTATTGATTTGCTTGGTGTATGATGATTCAGAGGTTAGACAGCTCAGAGTACAGCTGTTTTAGAAACTTTATGACAAATAAATAGGATTCTGTAGATGGAAAAACTCAGGCATTTTCTGCCCCCTGGTGAAAGTATAATTTTTATCTTTTGTATTTTATTTGTATAGAAATTATTTCTTTTTGACCCCAAGACAAAGAAATACAAATCAAGAAAACTGAACAAATTTTGCAATTGTTACATATAAAAGCTTCTTTTCAAAAAATATTTGTCAAAAAAAATGCACAGGTACAGTCTTATTTTCCATGCTTTAAGTAAATTTAAAAATATAGCATCAAAAAAAGCCTCAAATATTTTTTGTTTGTTTGTTTTTGGGGAATTTTTTTTTTTTGTTTCTTTGTTTTGGGGTTTTTTTTGTTTGGTTGGTTTTTTTAAGCTCTGTTCAGTAACAGAAGCCAAATATTTGCATGATTTCATCATGAAATGTCATTTCTCTTTTGCATATTCATAGAAGTTTCCCAGAGAAAACTAGTACTTGAACTGGAGAGCGGTTTATCCATTAACATCCGCACCTAGGATAGGAAGCAACCCAAAAGCCAAGGAAAACCTTTCTGATTCAGAGGCAAGATGTGTTTCACACCAGCTGGGTAAATTCTGTGGGCTGTCACGCAGGTTTCACGGGACTGATGCTGAATCAGGGGCAGCTGCCATCCGTATGATTATGCTTTGAGTTACATCACACGGCAAGAACAAGGCCAATGCAAATGGCAGGAGTTTGCACCTGCAGCTCAGTACAGGCACTGCAGTTTTTGTCTCGGTGTTTCTCTTGCTTCAGGAGCCCATCTACCAGATTTACTTTCTTAGCAGGCTGGCCAGAAGAACCTGGAGAAAGTAGAGAAGATGCAAAACTTTGATTAAAGAAGCTGCATACATTCAGTCAATAAATGTTGGGTTTAAGGTTAAAGAAGTCAAAAGGCTATTGGAACTCCTGCTAAGCCCTCATTTGGTCTAAAATGCCTCTTCCAAATCATGCAAAAGAGAGATAGAGTTCACCGTCTTCCATATGCTAGCTAAGTGCTGCAACTTTTGTGCTATTAACAGTCCATGATATTTTTTGGCAAAGTGCTTTTTGCATGTAGCAGAACCCCAAAATTTTTAATGCAATAATTTTCTTTTTGGAAATGGAATTTTTGTTTTCAAGCCAACCCATAGCACCATGGCAATGTAGATGGTAAAATGAAGCGAAAGCAAAATATTCAAAACTTTAAGTTTGGAATATTTGTTACTATATTTCAAAACCTCCTTATCGTTAAGGTTAATAAAGCCTTTGTTTTTGCAATACTACTTGCTGTGACTGGGTCACACAATTATAATTATCCAGAAAAAGATAAAAATACATAAAGCTGATGAATCTCTGCTAGTCTTTACAGGGCAAACAGCTGAGTTCCATAAAACTTCAATTCAAAAAGGTCAAAAAGGCAAACAGAGCAATTCAGAGTCACACAAATCACCAGTTCTTACCATCATGCTCCCTGTTCTAGGAGCAAGAGATTAATATAAAACTAAGCCTTTCTGTTACAGTGATAAACAATAGTAAACTCTTCACCTCCTTTCATTACTATTGTAGTGATGCCAATTTTGGTCCCTGGGGAAGCTATAAAAGTGTAGGGAGGACTCATGAGACACCTGTGAGAGACTGGAATACTGATGGCTCAAACAATCAGGGTGCAAGCCGATGATGTGCTCTGCTCCCAGGTGCAGAGGGTGTGCACACCCACCACCTCAGGCTACAGCTGGGTGCTGAACAAGATGAGGAAATAGGCTGAGAAGAGTTAGATCCCGGGAGGTGGGGTAATGCTTTTTTTATCATGCCTAAATCCGTGCACAAATGGCTCAGCTGTAAAAACTCCCCTCTGGGAAAACACTGTGACATTCACCATAGCCTGAAGGTATTCACCCCTTCTCATGGGCCATAATTGACTCAACTGCCCTGAGAGGCAGCTGTAAGGTCTTAAACCATCAAAGATTCCTGAAGTATCCTGTGATGCACATCATTCCATCATTCAATGTGAAACTCCCTGCCCCAGGGGAGGTACCTGGGCATTCCCACCTGAACCTGACCTCTCTCACAGTATTTCTGACATTGTCATCACAGATATTAAACACAAATACAAGTAAACAAAAAGGCCAGTACCACACAAAATGTAATAAACTTTCACAAATCTAATAATTAATCTCTTAGAAATGTAATTTCCGTTGTCATTCATTGTAGTGACAGTAAAGGACTGTTGGATCATACCAGTCCTTTATATGGGGAACCAAAAATCTGCCATGTTGGAACCCTGGGTTTAGAGAATTTAGGTTTCTGGGATATAGAATTTAGGTTTCTGGGATATAATTATATATATATATATATATATATATGTAATAATATGGAGGATTTGGGGTGTGGGTTTGTTCTTCTCCTTTTCTCCTTCTTCTTCACACATCTGGGAAATTTGGTATTGGTTCTAAAACCCCACAGTGCGGATCATGAATAGTTAGTTATTGGATTATAAGTAAAAATAAATTACTTGGCATTCCATAATTGGGTAATTTGGACCTTAAAAGACCTTGGAAGCTAGAACTTGGAGCCATTTTCTACCTTGTTAACTAAGAGGCACATCCTGTGCAGATGTGTTATAGATAAGAAATAATAAACATCTAAGTCCGAAGAACAACCTGGCGTCTCCTGCCTTTTAATCCAAACTCTGAGTAAAAGAACTCGCGATTCAGAGGAAAAAATAAATAGAGGAAATCAACATGCCAGGTTACCACAAAATACCTGGACCTTCATGCTGTCCTCAATGAAAAATATTTATGCGATTAAAAAAAAAAAAAATCTATAAGTATTTTTAAATCACTCTTGCAGTGTTAAACTGTTATAAGTATTTTGTAAAATTCCCATAGGTCTCAGTGAAAAACAGTAAAGACCTCAAAATTATAGTGCAATGTGTTTGTAGATCGTGGAGCAGATTTCAGGCTATTAGATGGCTGTAACAGCTAATGTATTTTTCCAAGCTTTATTCTTGAATATATTTTCAAAATGTACTATGGTTTTTCTCTCTGCTTCTTCTTAAAGAAGGATTTTTTTTAGGAGAAAAGCAAGAGAAACCCAACTGTAAAATAGCAGATAATTCTTGACAATTCCATTAAAATTGTAGCAGTGTATTGGTTTGGAGTACATAATTTCCTCTTGTAGATGCATTTGACTCTAATATATACATTCTCAGAGGAGCAGGCCCTGACTGAACCTTCTCACTAAAATGCATCTTTCCTTAAGCAGTGCCTCTGCAATGAGTATTTATTTGTGCCACAGAAGTCTTGATGACTTCTAAGTACTTAAGTTAACAAATGCTTTGAAATGGCATGGGTTTTTTTCACTTCAGACTTTCTCTGTATTCACAAAAAAAAAGTCCAAACAGAATAAAAAGCTTAAGAGGAAGGGGACAGGAGGAGATAAGGAAACAGAATAATGAGGAAGTATATTTTTTTTATCTTGGAGTACACTTTTTTGATTCCCCTTTTTATTTTCTCTTGCTGGAGATTATAGCAGGGACTCTCTTCCTCACTGTGTACTACCAATGAAATATGGTTTCTGTTACCTTTGGGCAACATAAAGAATAACAACTAAATACAAATAAAATGGTACTGAAAGAAAAGAGAACACAGTATGGACCTAAGATGCAAGACCTGCTGATTATTCTAAGGACATATTTCTGCTTGTTTATAATGTATTATTTTACTTCACTGTTCCAGTTATATTTCTGCAGCATATATATCAGTCCTTTAATGGAATATTTTCATTTATTTCTCAGCAAGACTAAATTCATCTAGTGTGAAACATCATCTTAAACACAGACTGAACACTGTTAACCAGTGGGAATGTTTCAATTTTGTATTTAATCTGTAAATGAAGATTAATGAAATAGCGTCCATTCCTTTCAAATAAACAGAAAATGTTACATTCAGGTTAAGAACCAGTGCAGATGGCAACATCCCTCAATCCCTTGTGGAAATGACTCTTCACTTCAATGCACAGCTAAGTGCATAAATTTGAGGCGGGAACAGGATGGAGTGAAACTGAGCTTTAGTGTCTCCCTCCCAGAGACTTTGCCTTCATCTACTTCCTTGTCCTTTGCTTCCTAGCCTGAAGACTGCATCTCTCTATTTCAGTCTTTTCCTTCATAGCTCAGAATAGGATATGTTTCCTGACACCTGATCACTGCAGAAATAATTCAAAGAAATTAAAATCCCCATTGTCACTTTGAGTACAGTTAACTTCCCTGCCTCTAAAACCTTCAGGACAAAGCCAAAGTGAATTGACATTGGATTAACCTTTGCTTACTCTCTCAGCAAGACGGTAATAACCAAACCACAAGAAAGATATACTTTTCCAAGGGAATTAAGATCCTTATTTCTAAAAATTATATTTATAAACTTTTATCTTATGTAGAGGAGATCTTTAATATATAGACATAAGTTTGAAAAATAAAAGGTACCAAAATTTAGAGCTATAAAAATGTATGCATGTTCAGATATTCTTTTGAATTTTGTAGTACTGGCTTGTAAAGTGGTTCTAGATTATCCTATTGTATCACTAAATCTTGCCAGTCTACAATTACAATACATTAATCTTTTTACTTTTTGTAGGATACATAGGAATAAGCAAAGATAGGACCTTCTCATCTATATAAATAGAGATATTTCTTTTCAGATACCTTTTCCTTAAGCATCCACCAAAGTTTGTAAAGTACTATAGTGTATTCAGATTAAAAATTAAAATTCACTTACACTATCTAGCTGCAGTGTCTTTGTGACACTTCTTGAAGGTTATTTTCTGATGGGGTAGATTTTTGTTAGGGAAAAATGTAAAAGTATCCTTACAGAGGCAAAACAGGGCGGCTATGGCCATTCCATCTTCTCCCAAACAAAACAGAGATCCAGTAGCAGCCCTGCATATGCCCAGAGGAAGGCTCCTTGTGGCATTGTAGTTTCTCCCAACAGAAGAGAAACTGCTTCAGCTGGACATGTTTACTGGGATGTGCGGCTGGCAAGCAGGGCAGTGGCCAAGGTGAGAAGCAAAGGTCACAAAATGTGCTTTACATCCCTGCAGAAGTTTCGGCTTATGAGATAAATTCAAAATGGCAGATTTCATATACCAAACTTTTATGTCACTTGTGATACAGATTACTTGGATTTAAAGTGACAATACAAGATTCAGGAGATAAGAAAACTGACAAAATGTTTTACTGAAACACACTGAAAGCACCTATGTTAGTAACTTAAACTTCACTTCTATTAAATCAATAGACAAACCCCCAGAAAAATAAAGACGAGAAAGCCTTTAAAACTTTAAGTTAAATGTTACTTAGGATGGGGAAATAGAGTGATAAAGTGGCTTTCATGTTTCTCCTTCCCTCACAACCAAAATCTGTATCACTCCAATATGCCAGAAGAACAGTTTAGAGAAATAACTGATCTGATCACAGCTGGAAAAAAGCACAATGTTTTAAGTAGTCTTCTAAATCTCCACCTTTTTGTGAGGTAAGAAAAAAAAGAAGAAAATATTCAGTTGTTATGCATGACTCATATGATTCTCAGAATTGTAGAAGTGATTAAAAATATTTCTGGATCATCACTGTTAAAAGACTGCCTGTCTTGATTAAATGAAATTTCGCTTTTATTTTTATTCTTATGGAGCAAGTCAAATAATTATATTCATAATTAAATTCATATTTCCATCAAAGAATAGCCATTCTCAGCACTGATAGTTCTTCTGGATATTTCTGAGACAATTAAAAAAAGATCCCTCCCCCTTCCTGCTCTACATTTAATCTTCCTATTTCACAATGAGGTATTATGATGAGGTACCATGGGGAAACAAGCTTGGTGTAAGTGGTTACAAGATTATGTGATATCTTTCCTAACTCCAATTATATAAAACTTCAGCAATCAATCATGGATTTCTACTTAAATGAGAAAGAAATTAAAACAAACAAAAAAACAGATTAAAGTTCATTACAAATAATTTTTGTAAGGTAAATTTAAAGAAGGCAAAATTACTGAATGTAGTCATTTTGAAGATTAGCTTAAATGTGTTTATGTTCAAGTCCAGAAACTAGCATTTGTTATTAAGTTCAGAAAAAGGACATGAACCTCTACAGACTTAATCTAAACCTTTACACATCACTGACATTTACAGATGCGTTTTCTTAAACTGCAGTGACACTTTGTCACATTTTCACATACCAAACTCCTCGTGGATTATCATTCTACAGAGATTTATTTATTTTGCTGTTGAATAGCAAAAGAGATAAATACTGCTGAAAAAAATGAAAATGCAAAATGTTATTATATAAGGGATTGAGTAAGTATGTAGTAACCTGCTTGGATGTGTTGTCAAATTCAAACTAACAAAATATTTAGGAACAGCAACTCACTGGCCTTCCTGTGCCTTTAAACAAAGGAAAAATCCAAATAGAATGGCTAGAAATAGAGAAGATTGCTGGTTGTTTCTTGGGCGATAAATGTTTTCTCACTGCAGCTCTGAGAAAGCAGGAATGGTAAGCACTTGAATGTTAGATGTTGTCTTGGTTCCAGGCAGGACTGGGTTAATTTTTGTAGTAGCCAGGAGGGGCTGTGCCCCAGGACACAGAGGCTGTTCTGTACCACCTCACAGCTTTGCTGGGAACAGGGGGAAGGGGCTCCTTCTGGAAGGGTAACCTGGTTCAGAACAATCACATGTGAATTGTTTGCCTATCTTGTACACTTGTACAATATTGTTTGTGCTACTGATTGCTTTCTTATCTCGTCACCGTTTCCAGCAAATTGCTCTTATCTCAACCCATGATTTTTACCTTTTGTGCCTCAAATTCTTCTCTCCAGCCACCTGCAGGGGAAGGGGGGAGCAATCAAGCAGCCCATGATTCAGAGAGTCTGGCAGGAGCACTAAATTGGGGAGTACCATTCCTAAACCATGACTTATGTAAAAATTAGGATGAAGGTGTGTCAGGAAAACTACAGTTTCTAACTGGAAGGGTTAACATGTTACATAAACTGCAGATGAAGTAGATTAATTAGTATCAGGTATGTGCTTCAGAATGTTTCTAATTTTTAACTGAATCATTCAAAACCACATTTATCTGCTTGTTTAGATACTAAAAAAAAAAAAAAAAAGGTGGATCATTATAATAGTTTTCCCTGGTTTCTACATTCATCAGTGCAGTCAACATGAGAGAACACTTCACTAAATACCACATTTGTCAGAAATAGGTTGATGAATTAGTCAGAGCCTTAAACCTCATTTGTAAATTTTTGTAAATTACGAGATTATACCATATTAAATCTTAAAAACCAGAAACTCGTACCTGCAGGATGACACAGACTTGATATTAAAAGGTGTCTGACTGTTACTTCCTTTTCCCTGCTCATCTTTTTTTTAAGCCAATTTTACTGGCTTCATGTATTGCAATAAATTCCAGATGGGATCCTTTTTCCTGCTGGGAAAAATTTTCTCTATTACTTCTGAAGGTGACTCAGGATCCCCTCCCTGGTATTAAGATATTCTTTTTTCCTCCCAGAAGCCTGCAAGTCTCTAACAAATTCCCCATTCTACCATTTAATACAAAAATTCTTCCACTTGAGCATGTTGTTTTAATCATAGCAGAGTGTAATTTCTCCCAACCCCACCTCAGTAATAGGTCATCAAAGCAAGACAACCAGGCAGGTTTCCTCCTCAACCATGTTTTTCCTTCTAACAAAATATTCTATGTACACATTGCATACACACAACTGTGTGTACCCATAATGATATAGATATATACACTGTATAATTAATAGTTGATCAGTTTTACTGTTGATCCTTCCAAATAATATCTTAACCACTGGGTGGGGTGGGGGGCATGGAGAAAAGGAAAAAAAAAACCCTAAAGGCTAAATAAAAGAAATACTTACAAATGTCATAACCTAGAAAACAGCAAATGCTTTGGCTGTGTTGTCTAGGATGAATTCTCAACATTTAGCAATGAAATATCTTCAAATTCTTTCTAGTATTATAAGGGATAGAAATACACTGTTGTTAAAGAAGAAAATTCTTGAAGTGGACTCAAAAATCTGGGATACTTACATAAAAAAACCAACACCAATTTAGTAAGACTTCTGTGAAAAATCATTAGTTTTGACATATATCGGTACTGCAAAGTGCTGCAGAGACATTTGAGCTCAATTTCTGCAGAATAGTGAAGTTTCCTTACTCAGAGGTTCTTGTTGCTTTGTCTAACATCACTGGTTTTGGTGGCAAACCTAGCAGGTTAGGAGGTTAGACTGGATAACCATTTGCTTCATTAATTCATTGGAGACTTCAATTTTCCTTTCCACCTGTCATAGGTTAGCAAGCATAGTCCCGGAAGGGACGTCCTTGCTAAGGGGTGCTTACAGTTTCCTCTGGGAACTGATAGAACCTATCAGCTGGCCAGTTTGAATATGGACAATTCTCTAAGCCACTTAAAGTTGTGATCACCTCTGTGATCCACATTTAAGAATAGGCAAACTCCCCCTCCAAGCTCTCTCTCGTTTCCGGCGCTGGGACAGGTGGCTGCAGGCCCCGTGTGGGGGCCAGCGGGCCCGGCCAGGCCCTGCCTGGGCCAGGCCGGGCCGGGCCACGGCCATCCTGGAGCCATGGACCTGTTCCAGCCGTGGAACCCCCCCCACTGCCTTGCCGTGGGCAGCCGGAGCGGCTCGGCTCTCCCCCCTCTCCACTGCGATAAGAAAAATTCAACATTCCAGCTGCAAAGCTGCAAGGCCGAGGTGAGATTAACCCTTTTACTGCTGTGAAGAGCTGAAAACCTGAGGGAAGAGAGAGAGGAGATGCTTAAAGCTGAAATTCTGTTGTGAAGCTATGATATATCAGAGTATCCTGTTGTAATTTCATGAAGATATGGGGGGTGGAGTGTTCAACTCGTGAGCAAAAGCACCTGCGCTGAGATAGGCAGATGCTGACGCAGCTGTAATTTCATGAGAAGTTTGGACAGGGAGAGATGAACCAGATGAGGACTTTTGCTCCAAACGGGAAAGGAGAAAACCTCAGTCCGTAGAGATGAACCAGATGAGGACTTTTGCTCCGAACGGGAAAGGAGAAAACCTCAGTCCGTAGAGATGCTCCCAGAGATAGTCCTAAAGATGAAGATGATGAAGACCCTTTGCTCCCAGGGAAGGAGAAGGGCCTCTGTTTTTGTTTCTGAACGGCTCAACCTTAAAATTGTACCCCAAAAAACTTCAAGAGTGGACCCTCGAAGGCAGTTGCGGGAAAAGCTGCAAGTCGGGGGAAAGGACTCACACGCAGGCAGAGAGACTCCTCTTCCTAAATGGACTGAACAATATTTGGAAGTGGGCGGCTGTCTCGTTGTGATAATGTTTTCATAGCATGAGCAAGAAGAGACTTCTCTTTCTAAATGGACTGAACAAGGTTATTATGGAAGTGGTAAACAGACTGAACATCTCAAGGGTTGTCTGTTCACATTGTCAGTGGGAGAAGGGAGGAAGGTGGGGGGAGGAGGAGAGTTCTGAAGGTGGTATAATTTTTTTTTCTTCTTTTAGGTCTGTTAATAAACTTCTTTATATTCTTTCAAGTTTGGTGCCTGTTTTGCATTTCTCCTAATTCTTATCTCACAGCAGATAAACAGTAATGAGTATTTTGGACCAAACCACTACACCACCACAAATTAAATTCTTGAGGCAGAGCTGCTGATTTTGACAACTAATAGTCCAAAAAAAGTCAGTCTTAATATGTTCTGGGAATTAGGGCTTTAAAAAACCTTCTTGTGAGGCTTCAGTTTTATAGGGGTGATGGAGGGCATAAACATAGTGCTGTTATCTGGACTAATTTTCCTTTAAAGTTTGACTTCTTGGTCTGTGTTGTTCAGGCCAGATGCCTGACGGCAGAGGCAGGCAGACCCTTGCTTGCACCACCAAGTGGAAATGCTGGTGATTTTTTCAGTCTGATGGTAACTTAAGGCTGGTTGCTGTCGTCACAGGCAACATTAATCTCTGGAGTGTTTCTGGAAAGTCAGAAGAAGTGGAAAGGTTTCCTGTATTCATCTACAATCAACCTCTTCCAGTTGCAACCCATGAAAGAGAAGCCCAGACCCCTGCCAAATGACCATTTTCTGTACGTTGAAAGCTAGACCAAGAGACATGGCATATCCAGTAAGTTTCTTCAGCAGCATCCAAAGGACCACATAGGAAAGAACCTGTTTTTCATTTCCTGGTCCTTGAAAGATCACTGTTGGCTTTTGCTTTCCTGGAAAAATAATAATTAAGCTCTAAAATGAAGATTTGGCATTCAAATCATGAGTAAAATATGTAAGATTTGACCATGTGCTTTGTTTCCTGAAAAAAGGCAAACCACCCTTCCCTTTCACAATAATCCCTTTGATCCTTACGGAGCTTGCAAAAGGAGAGGGCATTTAATGCCTGGGCCATGAGGGATTATGGCTGTAGGACATGCCATCATGTCCTGCTTCTGCAGTCTGAGGAGGATAGGGCACATTCCTGCTCTATGCAGCAACACTTCCATTCACAGCAGATGACCTCACCGAAGGAAAAAAAAATCTGCAACTCTGCTTCTGTGTGCTCTAGAGTCAGAGTTAAAGCTTACAGAAAGAGCAGGAAAAGACTGACGTGAAAGGTCTGAACCTGAGTGCAGTCAATGATGTCACATTTAAGAACTTTCCCCATGCTGTCAATGTCGATAGGGCATGCCAATGAGGTGTGACATGCTTCAAAGCATTATAAAATGGTGGAGCAGGATTGCAAAACTCCCATAGTGAGTATTGGGTGAGCAGGAGGCAGGAAAAATAGGAATGTGCTGCCAAGGCTCATGTCCAGGGATGTGGACGGAGAGGTAAAAAACACTAGGCATTTCTCTGCAGCATCTCAGGAAAGACAGCCTACTGGACCATTTATGTAAGTAAATGCTCCATAAACAGGGACGATGGTTGTAGCCAGGTGGGGGTTGCCGTCTTCTCCCCAGGCAACCAGCATCAGGATGAGAGGACATAGTCTCAAGCTGAGCAGTGTTCAGGTTTGACATTAGGAGGAATTTCATCACAAAAAGGGTGATTGGACACTGGAATGGGCTGCCCAGCAAGTTGGTGGAGTCACCATCCTTGGAGATGTTTAAGGAAAGACTGGATGTGGCACTCTGTGCTGCGGTGTAGTTGGCAAGGGTGGCGTTTGGTCGAAAATTGGACTTGATGATCCCAGAGGTCTTTTCCAATGGAATAGATTTTGTGATTCTGTAAAATCTGCTCAGTTCAAGTAATCACAAAAACCATGTTAATAATTTTATCCTCTGTATCTGAGTTTTGATTTCCTATGAACCGTAACACCACTTGGACAAAAAAACTAAAGAGATTTTTTCCTCCTTTTTTTACAAACAAAGCCAAAATTCACTAATTATTGCCACATAGAAGCAAGTAACTTCATGTTCCCCAAAGGTACAGTTTGTATCCCCAAAATGTGACAGGTACCTTGGAAACCATGGAAGTTATTGCAAGATGCATGAGCATTGCTGTTTAATGAACTAGTTTTGTTTTTACTTAAATACAGAGCTTTAATACCATAACATTTTCTTCCTTTTACCCTTAGCTTTTTCTCTCTAATTCTGTCACTGCTCTGTTTTGTTTCTTCTCCAGGGGACATTTTCTCTCATCAGGCCATCACTAATTAGTTTGTTTGTGGCATCAGCTGTCACTTATTATGAGATTCTAAGCTCATGATAAAAGCATTTTCCCTTACTCTCTTCACAGCCTTTCTTTTAAATTCTTAATGTGCCATCCATCCTTTGTTTCTTCCTAAGGAAATAAGGCGGTTATAAAAATAAGAGTACTCTTTTTTTTCCCTGATATCTGGGGTTTTTTAAAGAATGTATTGTCAGTCCCTCCTTACAGAATCTTATTGTTGCCAAGAAAATGTTTCTTATGGAAGCAGATGCAGATATTTTATAGTTGTGAAGCTGGAGAGAGTATTAGGAACATGCATGACACAAGTCAATATAAACCGGAAGTAAAAAGAGCAACATCATTTCCCCCGCTAGGTAGTAGTGGATGAGACAGACCATGGGTAACTTAAAAGTACTGTTCTTACAAATAAACAATAGATTTTTTAAATTTACATCTTTATTTTAATTAGGGCCTTTATTTTAGATCACAACTTGTTTAAGAGCAGCAAGAGAAATCATTGCAAATGATGTGAATCTTGTCAGCTGCAGTACGATTATTCATTTTCTGGCCCGAATTACAATGATTTAAGTCCAAGTACTCCTCATCCTCTAAAAATATTCAGTATGCTAGATGTCACATAAGAAATAACTGGTGGGAGCATAAGTTTAAGCACTAAGAACATCAACACTTTTTTCTTTTTTTCTAAATCCAGAGTTCCGTGTGTCAATTGTTAGCTATGATGAACTCAGGTTGTGAGTTATTGAAGATATAATTTTTAAAATATCTCTTGCAAAATATCTAATGGATATGCAGCATGTTGCTAGAAGACATGGGAGTTTGAAACAGAAGGGCAGGACACAGCTGCCAGCCTGGAATATTTCCTGAGGTGCTGATACTGGCATGTACTTCAGCACCTGATTTTTTGGCCACAGCGGCATGCTTTTTTTAAAGTGTGTTTTGGACCAGACATCACTCCTCTTTCACAGTTCCGCTATGACGTGCAATTCCATTTCAAGAGAATAATGTACCAAAGAAGATCAACTGCTGCAAAAAAATGTTAGGATTACTCGGAAGGAAAATACAGTTAATGGTAACATCTATCCTCATATCACACCAGAAATGCTATGTTGATTGTTCCTAACCAAAGTAAATAGATTATTCATGTTTATCTTAAGTGTACCTTACATTGTGTGTAAGGTGTGTGTGTGGGGGGGGGGGGGGGTGTTGCTGCTTGCTTGCTTGTTTTTTAATCTGGGTTACCTGTTAATGTACTGTACCTCTTGAGCTTTTTGGGCCAACAGTGTATGAAAATGTTTCATGGAACTTATGGAGGAACAGCAGGTTTCATTAAAGTCATTAGAAGCAGCCAATGCTCAGTGTTCTTGGAAGTCAGCACTGAAGTCTTCATGACTCTAAATGCTTTGCTGGCCTCAGAGCTCGTTCTGCTTCTGACAAGGGAAAATCCACAGTTCTAAAAGAGTGGAACTCACACTTTCTCAGTTATATTTTCTGTTGTCTGTGTAATCTTCAAATGGGTTTTATTTTGTGAATGCCATAAATGTCTGTTCCTCTTCCATAAAATATCATTGTCTAAGACATTAGAAACTCTATTATGAATGCTACTCTTGAAACTCAGACCCTCTACTTTAAATACTACAACTCTGTGCAGCAAAACCCTTTTTTTTGAGATACAGTCACAGACTAAATTTTACAGGCAAGACCATAAAGGGTATCATAAAAACTGGAAAACCGACACAGCACTTAAGCCTGTTATGCTTGCATCATCACTGTTGCAGCTGAACCAAATCCTACAGTTTTGCAGTTTATTAAAGCCACATTCCTACCAGCATATTCCTATTGGTCCTGCACGATCATCTGTCTAGGCATGCAGAGCTGTTTCCCATCCTCAGTCCGACGGGATGCTCTTCTCTATAGGTGCTGTCACCGGTGTCCTTCTCTCTGCACAGCAATGTCACTGCACGGCTCTGCCCTGTGTCCCTGCCGGGAATGCAGAGCCTGTACAGCAGTGCCACCCAGGGGAAAGGAGGCAGCCCCTCATCAGCCACGGTGTGCTTCTGTTAAATCCTAGGCAAAGCCTGGCAGCGTGAAGAACATTGTGCTCTCACCAGAAGAGACAAGGTAATGACTGAGTGACAGCTCCTTTGAAGGATTTAGGAGCTTTCTAAAAATACAGCTGTGCCTGTTGGGAAAGACAACTGTAATAAACTTCAGATAGAAAACATTACCTGGGTAAATGGTGTTAAAATGATGCTCGCCTGTCACAATGTTTTTCTAAACTGTAACAGGATTAATTTTTTTGGAGAAAAATTGTATTTCATATGGGCTTTTTGTTGGGTTTTTTTTTGTTTGTTTGGCTGGTTTGGTTTCTTTAAAGAATAAAAATTGATACTTAAAATTCTATCCTTAACTGTTGGTCAGAAAAAACTTGAAAACCTTCAGGAACACTCACCTTGCTGCCTCTTCTCATTTTGTCTAAATACCTCTGACATAACTGCCTCTCTTTTCAGCCCTCAAAGCCTCTGTTCAAAATAGTCAAAATACATTTATTTGTATTTTGATAAAAATCTTTGTTAGGAATATCTGGGAGAAAAAAAGCAAAAAAACCCAAAACCCAAACTAGCAAAATCAAAACTGAAACACAGATCAAAACAAAAAATATTTTCAATCATATAACCTTCTTGCTCACTTTTTCTTTTCCTCAGAATCAATTCTACAAACTTTTAAGTACTGTTGGTTCATGATCATGTATGTTACTCTTCCACAAGCCTTTTTGCATGAATGTATGATGTCAGCCTACTTCTTGCTTATAAACTCAGTGCCTATTCATGCAGCTAACGACCTCCATTTGCACAACCATATTGTGAAGGGAAATTCACTACTGTCCACTATTTAAAAGCAAAGCATGTGAACTAGCTTCTGTTTTTGGGCTCACTCACAGTGCAGCCTACCCCATTCTGTGGAGCTTGTTTCTGCTCTACTTTGCCCATTCTTCTAGTCTATCAAACGGAAATAGATCCTTGACTGGACTTTTCATATCTTAGTGATGTCTAGGAGGTTGCCAGTGTACACCCTGTCAATGAGAAGTTCAAGAGTTTCAACAAACACATCTGGATACATGCCCAGTGACTCCCTCCTAAAAGAAGCAATGTGACATATGGAAACATCTGGCAGCCTTCTACAACATAGTAGGGCTTTCTGTGGATATGGGGCAAGAAGTGTATTCTGTTTGGCTGGACTTAAGAACTGGACACTGGTGCCTATCGCCTCCTCCTAAACAAACTGGCAAGAGTGGATAGCTGGTCTGTGGGATAGGCAGAGTATTGATTAATGGACCACAGAGAGAGGTCATCAATCCATGGCTTTTACTGGTGAGGTCCCCCGAGGACTGATACTGGGTCTGACACTGTTCAACATCTCCATAAATTAACTGGAGGATGGGACTGAAAGTACCCTCATCACGATGAAAACAAATTGAGTAGTGAGGTGGACATGTCAGAAGGGAGAGTCATCTTACAGAGAGACCTGAAAATATGGGTTAGCAAGAACAGTGTGAAGATTAATAAAGTACCATCTCCTGCATCTGGGTGATAATCAAAGCAACAAGTACAGGATAGGATCTGTGTGGCTGTAGAGCATCCTTATGGAAAGGGACCTGGGAGTCCTGGTGGACAACCAGCTGACCATAAGTCAGTGCACATCTGCAGCAAAAAACAAAAGAACAAATTTAGATCCTGGGCTGCATCCATGGTGCCATTAGTACCAGAGATAAGGACATGATCATCCCCCTAAGAACTTGCAAGGCCATACCTGGAGTACTGTGTCTGTTTCTGGTCCCTAAAATTCAACCAAGATGCAGACAGACTGGAGAGTGCTCAAAAGAAGGCCACAAGGGTGATCAAAGGGCTTGAGAACCTGCCCTATGAGGAAACACCAGATGAGCAAGGTCTTTTCACACTGTAGAAGAGAAAGTTCAGGGATATCTCATCACTGTTTTCCAGTACTTAAAGAGTGGTTACAGAGGGGACAATTTCTCTCCTTTAAGGAGCCACACAGCAAGGTTATGAAGCAACGGGTGGAAGTTATGCCAGTAGAGGTTTCATATTGATGTAAAAAAAACCCCACACTGTGAAAAAAATCTATTTCTGAAACACTATCCCCAAGGACATGATGGGGTGTCTATTCCTGCAGGTTTTTGAGACAAGACCAGACATGGCACTAGATAATCTCATTTAATTTCTCTTTTCTGTAAAATGTTTGGACCAGATGATTTTTCAAGGTTCCATCCAGCCTGGGATGTTTTATGATTTAGCGATTCTGTGATCTGCAGGATTATGCCTCACCTTGCAATGCAACAGAGGATGCTCCAGAGGAGAGGATGATAAGACTTCAGTACATAAAAAGAGAAAACTAGGTGTGTTACTGTGAGGGGACAGAGTCTGTATCTCAAGACAAGGTTGTGCGAGCATTGGGGGAAAAAGGGGAGACAGCAAATTGTCTGGCCATGAGGACTGTAAGGAGGATCATCCCAGATACTGAAGGCAACAAAGCTCAGATTTCCACAACCACAAAAGAAACAAAAACAAAACCACACAAAACCCAAGACCATGTTGACAGAAACTGAGAAATAAAAGAGGTCACAGAGGAGAGGGGGAGAGTTGATGGTTAGTTCCTTAAATTAATGGCAAGCGATCCCATTAGGCTTTCCCTAAATGCAAAAAAAAAAAAAAAAAAAACAACCAAAAAACCAACAAAAAACCAAAACAAACAAACTCATTGTTAAATTATAGTAAAACATATTTATCTGGTGCTTCACAACTCTCTGTGTCTGGTGGTTCTTTCTGAGGCACGTACATGCACACACTCACAGAGTGAACTACACGGTGGCTGCTCAGCTTTCCAGATTGCTGGTTATGTCCGTTCTGCTTCAGATCTGACCTCAGGCAATGGCACAGCAGGAAGGACTGTGAAGCAAAGAGAACAATCCTGTGGGTGGATTTGGTTTATAATGTTCCATTTGGCCCTGTTCAGAAAGCAAAAATGAACCCTTTTGCAGTATGACAGTTGCTACATTCTTTTCAAATAAAACACCAAATGGATTAGAACATGTGTCTAACAACATGTGAAACATGCACTAATCCAATATCCAGGGGGGAAAAAAATAAAATAAAGAAGTCTAAAGTTTTATAGGGAAGTAGAAGAAGCTCAAGATGTGCCCTGAAAAGCATTATCTCCTTGTGACAAATAAATATTTGTACAAAATCTCTCATGAGACAACTAAGATAAAGTGTGTGTCTGTAGAGTTTTTTGGTCTCTGGAATATGAGAGATTTAATTGTTTTGGTCCAGAAATAAAAGTTATAAGACAAGTATTACATGAATTGGAGAAAGAAAACCAGTAAATACACATTTATGAAATATCAGCTATTCCATATTATCTTCTATAGTTAATAATTTATGTTTCTGATTTCTGTGTTCCACTGCCTGTGCAGATGAATAATATCCCTTTCTCCAGTACTGAATTAATTTCATTTGTAATATAGTAAGTATTGCTTTAAATTTTTTATATGTTATGAAATAAAACAGATGTCTGTACTCCTTATATGATTTATAGTTTTGTACATATCTTTCTTCTCATTTATTTTCACATAAAGTAAAATATAACTTAAATCTCTGGTGAAATCTATTTATAGTCTAGTTGTTACCATTCTAGTTTAACTCTCTGTGAATCTGGTTTTCTTTTCCTTATTCTCACATGGAAAAACTGGTATTAACCAGAAACTAAGAGATGATGATGAAAAAATGACATGAAAATACTGAGGAAAAAGTGAAATGGCTATTCTTCAAACATCTTCAAACATGTTTGATTTTCTATTTAAACCACACAGCTGGCAGAAATAGTTATGGAAATGGCTATGGTGAGAAAACATTTTTAATTGTTAAGTAATGTAAAAATAATCGTAATATTCTGTGCAAACAGTGACACTATGGATTAGCATTTTGATGTGCAGAAAATTAATCTTTTTTTTCCTCTTTCCCATATTTCAGCTAGATTGTAATCTCTATTATTATCATTTCACTATATGATTTAGCTTTAAGGGATCTTTTTCCTGAGTTACTCTATCAATAGTCTTTTAAAAGCCTTATGCAATTCCTTTCTCTTTTATCTACTGCTTTATTCTGAACTGAATATAAAAAATACATTAAAAAAATTCTAAAATATCAGCAAACTACAATCTCCTTTTGAAATACTGTTGGTGAATATACAAAGATAACCCTGCTGGTTTACTAGTTTGTAATTTCAACATTTTTTCTAATTCACACATAAACCCTGATGATCTTTTATACCTCAGTTGGTACTCAAGATGTAACTTTTTATTGTTTTACCTTTTAATTCTCTAGTGTGATAACTATGTGCGGAGAAGACAGCAAATCTTTGCTGACATCTCACTTCAAGAATGTTCAGAATTATACGGTGCTCAGGCAAGAATTATGAAAGTGGTATTTTAGATGAAGGCCATTTTGAGACATCTAGATTCCCCTGTAATTCTATATCATAAAGTTCCATAAAGGATTTATTGTAAAACACAGTGCCTTTCAATTTTTATTGAGTTTTTTGGATTTATCAAGTTCAGTTGAGTTTATCAGGAGGTTCATTTGTAAAAAAAAAGAAATTTGGCACTCAGAAATGTTGTGTTATCATATCAGAAGTACCAGTTCTGTGTGTAAGTTGGTGGAGCGGCATGAGAAGTATCTGAGTTGAAAGTAAAAACTCATAACTACACCCATTTCAGTAAATTATTAGTGCCACAATACTTTCCTGGGCACAAACAGCTATTTCTACAGTTTATTCCACAGTCCCTGGCATGGCTTCATTCTATGGCAACTTAGCCTTTTCCAAAGACTATCTGATAACAGTTCAGGAGTGAGTATGTGCAAAACATTGTTCCCTAAAGTATCTTTGGAGGTGATTCTCTTTGTCACTCGGCCTCAGGCCAGAGAACATTGATAGGCTCACCCATCTAGCTGGAGATTCAGGCTCTCATTCAGAGATAAATAGGGCCCTCCCCAAGACAGTTCACCTTCTCCTTAGGTAGATGCACAGGACTGGTTTATCCAATCTACTTCAAAACCAGCCTGTTTTCCCCCATTGACAATAAGGGAATTATAGGATAGGTCAGACATATATGATTTTTAAAAAAAGCTAGGTGTAAAAAATCTTACAGTTTTACAAAGCCTTATAAAAATGTTGGTGCTTATTTGTGCGTTGAATAAATCATGTTTTCTTCTTCAAAATAGCAATGCCTCTAATCAAAGACCTTTTAACAGACTAAGAAACAGTAAATTTAGAGGCTGCAGGAATTTCAGTAAATGATTGAAAAATGCCAGAGTTATGGTACGTTTGGCCATTAAACAGGTTTCTTGATTGGTTTTTTGTTTGTTTTCTGAGTTATCCATTTTAAAATTCTCTATAAACTCATACAAAAACTCTTTACACCCATTGGTTAGAAATTTTTAAACAATCTTATACAGAATAAACATGCTTGAGAGAATTTATAGAAAAATATTATCTGACTTTTCCAAACTCTAGTTTTCTAAGAACTGCACTGAAAAGCTCATTTAAAAACCCAGTAAATTTCCAAAAGAGAGTTATGGTAACAGTCAATTTTTGCATGACCATGAAAAATATTTTGAAGAAAAATTAAAAACAGCTGTAGAAGTAACAAGGATTCATAGGGATTTTCACAATTTGGCATATATTTTATACTCATAAATGCAAGTTTTTAGAGATTCTCTTTTAAGCAAAATCACAGAATCACAGAATCACAGAATTGTTGATGTTGGGAGAGACCTCTGGAGAACATCTGGCCTGGCCCAACACCCCTGCACAGGTAGGGTTGCTTAAATCTTGGTTGCTCAGGACCATGTCCAGAAGGCTTTCGAAAATCTTCAAAGATAGAGCCTCCACACCCTCTCTGGGCAATGTGTGCCAGTGCTTGGTCACCCATAGAATAAAAAGGTTTTTCCTCCTGTGTTTCAATATCTGCCCATTGATATTTTAAATACTAAATAAACACTATGGATGTGATTTGTCTATGCATCTTCTTCATTTAGGAGATAACCAGACATGGGTGTTACTGGAGTGTCAGGAGACATGCTATTAAGGGTGTGATTATGGTATTCCAAGTTGATGTCATGAAAGTTTATGATGAGGTAGAAGGAGTTAATTGATACCAAAACCACTGAATTAAATGAGAAAGAACATTTTCCCATAGATAATTTTCCAGTGAGCAAAATTTTGTTTGTAAAACAGAGAAGTAAATATTACTTTATTGGTTTATATTTATAAATATCAGAATCTGAAAATTTAATCTACTGAAGGTTTCAATAGGTGGGAAAATATTGATATATTCTTTAGTTATCTGAAACAGAACCCCCAGATTTTAATAAATTAACTGCACATGAGATTTAAAAACCAAATAATTTATTTTTCTTTTCTTCCCTTCCCAATCCACTCTTGGAATCCCAGAAAGAAGTCAGAATCACTTCTCTTTATCACAGAGGGAAATGTTTTTCAGTTCCTGTGTCATCTGCTCTGTATCTGCCAAGCACAAACAAGAATATTTTGCTATACAGTTTGATAAATCAAAGTGAGAATTAATTAAGTTTTGTCAGCACTAGCATTAAGGAACAATGCATTCCCAGCTTTAAAAGTACTCTTATGAGCTTATAGTACAATCAAAGTACACATTGCTTCAGGTTGGGTTTTGTTTGTTTTAATTATTGCTTTACATTATAAAAATAACATTAAGTATACTTGTAATTATTTTTTAAATAGTTAATGACAGTCTTACATGTTGTCCTATTGACCACCAAGTGGAGCTCTAACCTAAGAAAAGAAAATCCTTTGCTAAGAAGTGCAGATACCAGCAGCACAAAACAAGCTAAAGAAAAAAAAAAGAAAAAGAAAAAACAGTCAGCTGCATGCTGTGTCAATTACACCCGTGCCAATTCATGTTTTTAGGACCTGTTTTGTCTGTAACTGAAGAGTTACAGTCAAGTGCTGTAAGAATAAAGCTCATTGCAGGAATGCAGAACAGTGATTTAAATTAACATGGAATTAGACTGCAAAAGACTGAAGATTTTACTTCAAAGAAAGTACAGTTAATGAAAATGATGCTCGATCCCTCAAGTGCTCTGTGTTCAAGGATCCAAGTTACAGATAAAAGAAACTGACTTATAAACTGTATAATGATTAAAAGAACTGAATAAACCCCTAATAATACACATTTAATGGCTCTGATTAGATAGACTTCTACTTATATTTGAAAGTTGAATGACCTATTAATAAACTAGACCAAATACTAATGGTTGACATTTATTAAAAAAAAAAAAAAAAAGTGTCAATTAGTTGGTTGATGTGTTTATAATATAGTCTTGTGGTTATTTAAAATCATATTTGGAACTGAATTACTGACTTAATATATGTAGTACATTACATTACATTAAAGTTGCTCTTGTTTTTTGGGTTCTTTGTGTGTTCTTTTTTTTTCTTTTTCACCGAAAACTTCTGTGCTCTTGGCGGTTATAAACACTTGGAATATTTTGTGCAATTCTTTTTGTATTCATAACATACTAAGTTTATAGTAAACAGGAACAAAGCTGTTCCTAATTTAACTTCACTGGTGTCAGTGGCTTCATATATTTTAATGATTTATTGTAGTTTTTATGCATACTGTAACATATTTCTCCTAAGTAAATTCAAGTGCTTGATATTCGTCATAACAGATCTGTTTAACAAATTCAGTAACAACAGTATTTTGAATTAGGAATCATCTAAGAAGAAACATAACTAAGAAACCTTCCTTTCTATAGTCTGAATGTTGGCCTGAGAAAAGTCTGAGTATTTTAATACCAATTAAACACAGACATTACATTTTAATATTCATTTTAAAAATACTACTTCTATCTAAATTGAGCTTATAGAACTGACAACTAAATAGCTAAACTAGCAACTAAATAGCTAAACTTCTACTTCCACTCACTCTGATGTGGAGACAAACTCTGAACATGCAAACGTGATTGCCTTCTTTAGTTCACAGCTTTGAAAACTGATATTGAATAGCTGATGTGTGATACAGAGACAGAAGGAGGCAGTCTTCTTAATCAAAATTTTACCTCAGACTACACCTTATTCTAGAAAGACTATATCTTATAAAACGTTTTGATGATTATTTAAATAACCTTTACTTAATTATGTCTTCTCTTGGACTAGTACTTCATTGCTTTCCTAGACCCTTACGCTTCCAGACTGTCAGACTGATTCTGTAGCACGTAACCTAAAATTATAGTAAGAAGCTTGTTTCTGGGGTCTTAGCATGAAGAAGCCACAGAATAAGCCTGACACTCACAAGCTGTGCAGCCTGTGTTAGGCAGTTCAGGACCTGTGGCATTGTTTGCTGCCTCAAGTCTGTGTATTGAAGAAAAATCGTGATGCACAGCAGCACACAGAACCCAGGCAAAGATTTTCTGAACTCTGCTTTCAATCTTCTAATGATTTCTGGGAAAATACTTCAGGCAAGATACTGTAGTCTTTGTGAAGCAATGTTTTTTATTAAAATTCTCTTTCATCATGTTTCCACAAATAGCTGTAGTTGGCAGATCTCCACTTTCTCTCTGTCCTCCATTTGGATATTATTTCTAATCACTTTTTGATGTGTAGATCACAATCAGATTTTTCTTTCAAAATCTCTTGGTTAACTTTTTAGTTATGCATGGACTCATATGCACTCTATATAATAGCTAAAGACAGTTTAAATTAACTTATGTCATCACCAACAGAGAAAATTTAAATGGCACAAGGCCATCTACTTTCCTACTGTCTTTACCTTGAATAAGGCAATGGCTGAGACTGGTGGTTATGAAACTCTGTTACAGATCCCAGGTAGATGTAAAGACAGGAGATGGCACTTCAAACAGATTTCAAGGAAGGGAGGGAACTTTTGAAGGACCTACTGAACCAATTTATAGCCAGGAGATGCTGCAAACATCAGACTGTATTATAACACTACATCCCAGATGGTGCCATGCATCATCACATCAAGTAATACTCCCTTATGTCTTTGCCTTTAATGTGTTGTGAAATCATGCATTCTCTCAGTGAATACAGGAGAAAACTATCAGCATAAGTTCCAAAATTGTTCATATAAATACTGAAGTGATTCAATTCTATGATTGAGTGAAAATTATGCTGCTTTGTGTTTCATCAACACTCATTAAATAGTTCTCCAGGGACTATAAAAGAATAGACAAAAGTTCTGTATGACACATACTCACACACTTGCATCCTTCCAATGATACTGAATTTTAAAGTGATTCCTAAATTAATATCCTCCAAAGGTGTCCCTTCTTAATGGCTGTTACTTCTTCTACAGAATATTACTCCCATGACTTCCCAAATATAAATCAATAGAATTTATTTGTTGCTAATTTGGAATGATGTGAGTATATACTGCAAATTAACCTAGGACAAAAAAGATTGATAAAAAAGGTGCAAGTTTTCATGATTAAAAATTAGGTACTATTAAAAAAAAAAAAAGAAAAAATAAAAAGCATTTACTTTTAAGCAAAACCCAAAATGTTTAAATAATTGATGGTATTGGAACATAGAGAAAACAGCCTTGGAGTTAACTTTGTTTCTTTGCAGTGTATGACTGTTTTTGGCTCTTTTTTCATTACCCAAACCCAAAATCTGTGTTGCTTTTTTATAATATTTTTCTTGCAAGTTTTAACTTTGGTGTCTTTTAGTATGTTTCTGCCAATCTGGGATCTAGCACCAATGATTCCACTACTCATACTGATCCCATTTGAAACCACAAGATTTTCTCAAGGCTTTAGAGAATATGTTAAGGGCTAGAACAGCTCCAGTAAGTACATCAGATGGCAATGTGGAAAATCTTCTTTTAAAGTTTCAAAACCATAGAATAGTAGTATGTTATTCAGATTTCAGAAGCCATGTAAAATTCACACCTGACTGTACTTTTTCAATTCCCAATCAAAGCTTCAAACCTTTTTTCTCCTTGGAAAATTTTCAACCAGAATTTCAATTTATTTTTAGTGTTGTAAAGATGTAGTAGGAAGTTATGATAACATGCTCCAGTATAAAATAGTCTGAAATGCAATGTGTTAATCCTTTCATTAGAGACCAGCCTGTCTAGTCACTTAAACTATACTGTTAGATAGTGTAAATTACTACTAGTAGATTCTAGTAGATCTACTATAGATCTACTATTCCAGTAGATATGGCCCTGAGCAAGGACATGCTTTGTAAACTCACTCAGCTGTAGAAATACTGTGAGAGACATTTTATCTGACTATGCTGTGTTTGACTGCCCTTGAGAGCAGATTTGCTGTTTGTCCACTCAGCAACCTGCAGGTAGAGATGAAGGTCATTCCTAAAATATGTAGGGTTCTATATGCTTTCGACTTTTCACCATGTTCACAAAACACATTCACCTTAATACGCTTGCAGGCACATGCCAGGAGAGTGCCCGCAAGGCTGCCTGCAAAGCCATGGGTCATTTCAAATGGTATTGACATTGCAATTGTGTTTTCTTCCTCCTTGTGCTTTGCAAGGTTATGAATTTGTGCTGATGCATTTCTGTGCTGCCTCTGCTCTCTTTCTCATTGCTCTCTGCTGCTTTACTCTCTCTGGCAAGTATGACAGAGTGTGAGAAGGCAGATACATGGAATCTCGTTATTTCTAGAGGTGAGTTACTTCAGAGAATAAAGTAACTTTCTTTATGGGGTTACATACCCCATATTTACACCTGAAATTCAAATTCATATTGTTTCCTACTGCTTACCCAAGTTTTCTCAGTGATGATGGAGACACTTCAAGCTACTACCTTCCTTCCTTTCTTAAAAAAAAAAAAAAAAAAAAAAAAAGAGAGAGAGAGACAGAGGACAACAAAATAAAAGAAAAAAGAGAGGGGAAAAACCAGACTATTAACACTATATCTTCTCATGGATTTCATGCACAAATTTATAGCTATTTCACTGTTTTGCCATATGCATGAAGTTCCTGCAGACCAAGATCTGTGCTTACTGGGGCACAAAATCAGTTTGTCTTGTTCATGTTTCTGCAGTATGTACTTTTTATGAACATTGAAATGCAATGAAAAAATAGGTGCTATTTAAATAATCTCTTAATTTGGGTCTGTTTTAAACATAAGGCATATGAAATAAAATCAAAACTGTTTCAGCGGTGATTTTGCAGCACAAAACTGAAGGAACGTTAAGGGATATTTAAGGTTGTGGCAAAACTGAGGGAATGTAATGGATTTAAGGTTGTGGCCTGTGAGTACATTCAATCACAAGGATGCCTGAGTTAATATTGAACTGTGTGAGGCGGTGTTCTGCATCTGGATTGGGGCAATCCCAAGAGCAAGCACAGGCAGGGGAGAGAATAGATACTAGCCCTAGGAAGAAAGACTTGGGAGTGTTTGTGGACAAAAAATTCAATAGTTTGGATGGGGATCTGCGCAACATGATCTAGTAGAAGGTTCCCTGCCCATGACAGGGGGGTTGGAGCTAGGTATCTCTGAGGCCTCCTTCCAACCATAATAATTTTTTGATTTTATATCAGAATGTTATAAACTCTGTAAGTTACAGGAGATGTGTTTTATTTACAAGCAGGTATTCTAGCCACTCAATCTCATAATGCTTTGTTTTAAACTGTAGTGTGAAGTATGAATAAGTACATGTAAGTAATCCATTATATTAACAATAATATCTTAAATTACTCAAAAGTGTCAGAAATTTTTTTAAAATATACAACAGCTGTTTAAGGAAAGTAAAAATATAGAAAGGAAGTATACGTCTTTAAAATTCTATCCTGCACACACACACAGATTTTGAAACTGGTTATGAAATTGAAGAAAAGAGAAACCTAATAAAGAAAGTCATGTAATGAGTTGCTATTGTTGTTCTGCCAGCTTTCCCTTAAATAATAAAAACACCATTATATAATCTCTATTTCTTTTGTCCTGGGTAATTGGTGACTATCACTTTCATGTTTAAATTAAAACTTAAAAAGATAGCCATAAAAAAACAAAAGCTGTAGCAACTGAATTCCCCGTTTTCATTTTCATTCTTTAAAACAGTAAGACTCACTGCTGCATCTTATTTTAAAATATTGAAAGAGGTGAGGGGTTCAGACTGAGTTCATGCTTTCATCTGGGGGAAGAAATGGATGTATTCATCAATATTCTTTAGGACATTTCATTCCTTTTCACCTTTTTGTACATGATTGATATTATCTCTAAATGAAATATATCCTTGCTGAAAGATACTAAAATAATGGGAATAAGACAGAAATTTATCAAAATATACCCAAATCATACAATTCTTTCTCATTCCTTCTTTCCTGTTTTTCTTTGCTTGCAAATTATTTTTGTGAGAACAGTCGTTTTTATCATATACAGGATATACCAAAGATAACTGAAGATTCTTTTTGAAAAAATACGATGTCTGATTAGACAGGTTCATAAACACAACATTTTAAAGGATACAATTCTGAAAACCATCAGCTTTCCCAAGAAGACAGAGCAGTAAGTCCTTAGTACCTACTTTCACTTACTGAAGTGACAGAGATGTGAAAAATACAGACTCTAAGTTTAAAATGTGAAGCTTCAATAGCCATTATCTGTTCTTAAGGATTAGCATGATTGTGGGATTAGAGGTTTGCAAATATATTAGCAAACAGGAAAAAAGCATATTCTGTCAGTGATCTTTGCGCTTTTTCAAACATACTTTTCATCTTGGTAAAAAGGGGAGGGGGGAAATCAAGAATCTACTTTCTGTCTGTGTGATCTAGGATATACCAATGCTTTCAGCCTTTCAAACTTAACTTTTTATCAACACGTAAATGTTAATGTCGGTTTCAGGATGTTCTCCTTGTGCTGTCTTGAAGGAAAGGAACTGCAGCTGTTTGGGTGGGAAGCAGCTGCACAGGCTTCACCACATTTGTGCCATAAAAAAATTTTCAAAAGAACTGCAAATTCACTCTTGACTGCCAAACAGGGCTTGAGCAGCTGATTCCCTGTGAAGGAAAGAAATTAACAGCTGCACACAATTTCCCACTCACTCAGTTCATTTGTATTTGACCCTGTCTGAAAACTATCCCTCTTGTAAACTATGTGACTGAATGAATTTTTAATATTTTTATTGAGTTTATTATGTCACTTTGTTAAGTTAGAAAGGTCAGACAAAGGAGAAATGCATTGTTGTATCCCCTCTCCCCCCAAAAATAAAATTGAATTTAATTTATTTTCCCCTTACGTGACTGTCAGTGACAAGAAATCATAGTAACAGATTCAGTCCAGTACATTCTGTGGGTGAAAAATATTCAGATTTGAAACATTCATTCTTATTTTTTGTAACATTTCACAGATTAGAAAAAAATTAATAATTAATTTTTATGCTGTAGCCTGAAAAAGTGTTTTTTATTATCAAACAGAAAATTAATAACATGCTTGTTTCATTTCCCATTTGTCAACATGTTTTATTCTGTAGGTTGTTAGTATTTTGTTGTTTGTAATGTCCCTCCTAAAATTTCAATCAAATCACTAGACAAATACCTTATGCGAGAAAGACTTATAGAGATAACTGTAATATTGAGATATGCTGGGGATACTGAAAACCCTCTAAGCAATGTCTGGAAAGAATTTATGAATAGCAGATTTCAGGCTTTCTACCTTGCTGGGGATACAGATATGGCAGAAGAAGCTTCACAAATATCTAAGCAAATACCCTCGTAAAATACTATAGAACATTAAAGAAACAAAAGAACCTGAAAACAGATTGTTAGCTCCTACGAATCAATAATTTTGTTCACACTCAGACACAGTTGATACATATACTGCAGGTATTACAGACTGATTAATGATTTAGGAGATTAACTATGGGGACATACAAAAGTTAAAAAACCCTCCAAAACCCAAAAAAGCCAATCACAGGGCTAAAGTCCAAAATAAAAACTTCTTTATTGGAAAAAGACTTGAATGAAAGAATCCTGTCTCCCCCGTGTGACAACCTCACTGTTGCAGTGGGGTCTCCTGCAACATTAGACAGCGAGGCCCGTGGAAAGAAATAGGGACCGATTCTTGATAGAAGTTTCAGAGATCTTTGTTCTCCATCCACATGGCCGGGGGACTGCCAGAACTGAGCAATCATGGGACAGCCAGGGTCCTTCCTGGGCAGGGGAACACAAAATAACCAATGGGGAACAGGACTGACCAGGGAGTAGGGAAACACCGTAGGCCATGCCTCTACTCCAGGGTCCCCTCCCCCCGGACCCCACGCCAGGGGGGAGGAACCCCAACACCTCACCTGTATATTTCAGGAATAATTTTCTTTTCTGATCCCTCTAAATTTGTGATAGTGTATATAGTGACAGCATATATTATATCCTGAGGCTGTTTCAGAGTTACCTAGTAAACGTGGCTGCTGAAAAGTTTTAAAGATTTAGCCCTGGAGAATAGAGACACTTTGAAATCTTTTTTTTTTTTTCCTTGCAGTTTTTTTCTAGGTAAAGATTTCATGGAATGAAGACTTCTTGGTCTGAATGGACCCCATCTCATTAGAACATCCATGCTTTGATATTTTGCTTTATTCAATGGAGATCAGTTACAAGAAAATTAAGATTAATTTTCAAACAATTAGCAACTAAAACAAAACTAATAAAAAAGTTGACCTAATAGACATTCAGGAGAGCGTTTTCAAAATTTCAGGATTTCTGTTCCTGAAGTGCTCTCTCACAACTTCTTTTATCGGTCCTTTCTCATTTAGAAAAAAATAATTATCCATAATTCAAATGGTTGTTGAATCCAATAGTACAATGTTGATGAAATGCACTCATTAGGAAGAAAAAAATTTGCCTCAGGTATCAGTGAAAATGCATGTCTGATAGAACTCAGTGTTAATCCCCAAGTTAAATTAAGGATTTAAAGCAGTATGTTCCCAACTCAAGTGAATTCATCAACTGGAAAGCTTCACATTGAAAGAAATCCTCAGTAATATCCTGGTAATGGTGTTTTAATTTGTATAAACCATCAACTATTTGCTAGACTGAAAAGAAATCGTCAACCAAAGATTAATATATTAATACCCACCCAGAACCTCAGAGATCTCAGACTGTTTGATACCCTGACTCTGGGATATCCCAGACTAGAAGAACCATGGGGAAAAAAAACCTGAACAAATAGCTCTTAAAAGTGCATTTTAGAAAAGAAAAAAGAAAAAAAAAATCCCCAAGTTGAGTCTCTTTTGCCCTTGATCAAAACAGTTTTGATAAGACACCAACGTTTTAGGTCTTTCTGAGCAGTATTTATACAGCATTGGGGCCTTTTCTGTTTTCCACGCTGCTGTCCCTCCCACCAAAGGAGAGTAGACTGGGAGTGCAGAAGAGGGTGGGAGAAGACAGTCAGGACAGCTGTGCTCAGAAGTAAGAGCTGGGGGAGCGTTTTCCAATGGTTACCATTGCTCAGGATGTGACTAGCCATGAGTTTGCTAGTGGTGAACTACTGCATTTGCATTATGTATTTCTTTTTCTTTTTTTAAATTTTTTTTTCTCCTTTACTTATTAAATTGTCTTTATCTTCCCCATTCTCCCACGTGGCTGCAAGATAAGTGGCTGCATGGGGGTTAGCTCGTGTCTCAATTAATCCACAGCAGTGTGTCACTTCATTTTATTTCCATTGACTTTAATCGATTATTTTATTGAACTTCATCATCACCAAGTCTAGACAATCTATTTAAACTTGATCCAAGAATGCCAGACTGTGCATTGAGTGTTTAACTAATAATTATCATTTATGCTTCTTTGCTATTAATTAGTTTCTTAGAGGCTAACTGCTCTCAAAGACCTGATTTTTATCTGAGCTTTTGTTCCAGTAAAAAAAATATTTAAAATCCAAATTAAGATATCCTTCTTCAGGTCAAACTTACTTTCATGTCATTATTGATAAATAAGAGCCTACAACATAGACAAAAGCACTCATCATGCACAATGAAAGCCTGTGATAACATTGAAACACCGTGTTGAATCATTTTACCAATTCTGTATCCAAATACACAGAAATTTCTGGTTAGGAAGTACTGCATTAGCAGTCGATTTTATTAGTTTGCTTTTCTTTTAGTATTAGAACAGCTCTGCCTCCAGAATTTTGCTTAAATGATATAGACTCTTCAATCCTATTCTCAAGTCCAATTAAAACAATCATACATGTCTCTAGCGTTTTTCCTTGCTGTAGGCAAGATGAACAAAGAACCACCGATTACAAAAAAGCCATTCTGAAAATGCTCACAAAAGATGGATTTTGGCTCTGAAGTCACCTGGAAACAATAAAAATAGTAATAAAAAATCAATGACTGTAGGAAGAAATGCTAGAAATTATTTGTACTCTTTATTCAAACCAGGAGTGGACTTGGAAGCAGTATAATTCACTTACTTTCACAGAATGACAGAAGCAGTATAATTCACTTACTTTCACAGAATGATACTAACTGATATATGCCAAGAAGCTGGGTCCGCTAGTACTTAAATTTTCAATATTGAACAAATTGGTTTAAAATATTAGGAAATATTTTGAAATAAAATATGTCTGTGACTTCACAATTTAGTTAATATTTGATAGCCATCCAGATACCCCTAATGCTGAATATAGAAAGCAAGTAGAAAAAACAGCATGGAAACTAGATTGAAGATTAAGGGACAGATCCTCAGTCCACATAAATTTACCGACTTCCACTGGTTTTAATGGATCTGTGTTGCATTACATGTGCTGAGCATTCAACCCTAAGATTTTATCAGCTCAGGAATTCAAACTAAATCCTTGGCTCCCACATGTGATCATGTACCGTAACTCTGGAATTTTAGCAGAATTGAAATTATTTTTGAAACCAGATTATGTATTTATCATGTGCTTGCAAACAAAAACTTAAACTCAAAAAAGTGACAACTGGATTTGTTGCAGGAATAAGTTCATGGCATTCTGAAGCTTGCATTATACTGTGGGACAAAATAAAGAATCTCTGAACACAGTTAAAAGATTAACAAGGACTTTAACTTATAAGGAAAAAGTCAAAGATAAGCATGTTTTATTCTGACCAGTTAAACAGAGCAAACTATGCCTCCACCTAGCTTGGTGTTTAAGTTATTTTCTATTCAGAAGGTAAATAAACTCACTGACTTCCAAATTAAAATTTGAACATTAATTTCTTCATTTTTAATTTTTATTTTTATTATTATTATTATACATTCCCTGGTGAATCAATACTTTTTTAGAAATTTACTCAATTTTCAATGCAGTTTAACTTTGAGTGCTTTGATGAGAAAGCAATGTCGTGTAACACGAAAAAAAAAAATGGAGGGATGTTCACAGAAGGATCCTCCAAAAATAAGAATATTAAAACAACCACATTCTTATTCCCAAATAATGCCTTGAAGAGAACAACAACATTAGCTGTAACTGCAAGAAATATACTGACAGGAATATTATTCCTTTTAGTCTCCATTTAGAACACACATTATTAGAAAACTATTTTCTCCTCCAAAATCATTCAGAGCCAATGTAATTTTTTTTCCTATAACCTTTGACAAATAATTTAAGAAACATAAACTTATCCTTTAGTGATTTCATTATCCAGTTAATCCACATGAAATATTGAAAGTCATTAGAAGAGATAATGGGGATTTCAATTTCACAACAGCCATTTGAAAAAGGTATTAAATTTAATCAAACTTCCTTTTATGAAGTAGTCTTTGACATTAACTTTTCAAACTATCCCTGGGACGTAATGGACAGAAGTTAAGTGATTTTGAAATACCTCTAAGGCAAAGGAGACCAGGTTAGAACACTGGACCTAAAGTTGATTCACTCAAATCCATTTTTCACCTGTCACCTGTCTGTCTGCAAATTGCTTGGGTTCTGTAATTGTTCTCACCAACTGTATAAATTCTTTTGATTTGTTAAACTTTCTTGGACAAGAGCTTTCCCTCACTATACATGATTTTTGGCCTGACAGTATTGTCTAGAGACTTACTGCAATCCTTTAAAACGTCTTCCTTACATATACAACTAATTGTTGGGTACCTGAATAACACTGATAAAACATGGATTTTGAAAATAAGACAGTCTGATAGTTCTGTTAAATTATTTTCTACCAGTAAATTTCAAGTTCAGATTTAAACTGTCACAGATTTGCTGGATTTTTTGTTGTGATTATGAAATTCTGAATACGTAGGAGCTGAATTCTGCTTTTAATGCCTATGGAATATGTTCTCTTCATTTAACTAAAATAAGTACACCTGGTCTTCAACTGGATTTTAATTAGATTAATTAAACTAGGTTTAACTTAATTAACCTGCCTACAGAAAGTTTGTGTGGATTTGGCAGTTTGTGTCTATTAAATTAACAAGGCATAAACAGAAAAAAACCCCAAAAAAACAAAAAAAAAAGCCCAAACCAAAACAAGTAACACCCAACCAAAAACCAGAAGAAGAAGAAGAAGAAGAAGAAGAAAACCAAAACCCTCAAGCCAAAACAAATCCCCAAATACTGAAATAGTATATAGAGTCTACGTGATGTGAGTGTGAGAACACAAAATCCCTGTGACATTATTACCCTTCTTAGAAGGACACAGAATGATTGAGTGAGGCATTACTTACCCATGCTCCTAAGTGCTCATTGAGATGACCTAGCTTTTAACATTGTCTTTTGTATCTGGTTTGACTTGCATAAAACGTCTTGTCTGAGACTGTACATTAATCTGTAGACTTTTCAAAAGCTATTTTGTTCTATTCCAGCAAAAGGGGAAGTAAAAGTTGCAAGCAATTTGTCCTTTTTGTCTGAGTAGATTTCCCAAAAGTGAAAAAAAATTACTAAAACTTGAAAATGTGATGAAGTTACAATTTTTCATTTTAAATGCAAATTTTCTTAAAATGAAAAGCTTGCACATTCAAAGTATGAAAACTCTAATGAATAGACTACACTTGCGTGCTACCTGAAATAAGAGCTAATGATGTAATGAGTACAATATAGATATAATGCTATATATTTCTTAAATTCTGTCAATTTTCATATCTTTTCTTTAAAGAAAGATTGGTACTCAATTTTCTCTTTTCTTCCAAATGTGAAAAATTAGTTACTAATGCATTCTATTAAGATACCTTTCTAAAGTTTTGATAAGAAAGTATCAGCAAGAAAAGTTATCTAAAGTATAGGGGTTTTATGCTTTGTGGGTTTTTTTAAGAAAAAAAAAAGATTATTTCTACTTCTCTGTTTCTGCCTCTAACTCTTCTCTAAATGCATTCAGCATGGTAAAATTGCAGAGTAGTTTGATTTGAAAGGGACCTTAAAAACCATCTAGTTCATGGACAGGGAAGTCTTCCACTAGACTAGGTTGTTCAGGGCCCCATCCAACTTGGTCCTGAACACTTCCAGAAATGGTGCACCTTCCATCTCTCTGGACAACCTGTTCTAGTGTCTCAACACCCTAAAAAATGTTTTCTTTATGTCCAATCTAAATCTATCCTCTGTCAGTTTCAAACCACTGTGCCCTGTCACTACAGGCCTTGGTCAAAAGTCTCTCTGCACCTCTTTCATATGCCTTCTCTATGCATTGAATGGCCACAATCAGGTTTCCACAGAGCCTTTTTCTCGAGGCTGAACAAGCCTAGGTCTCTCAGCCTGTTTTCATATGCACCTTTCTATACAGTTCAGGATACAGTTCAGCAACTACAGCTGCTGCGATATTTTAAAGCAAAAACTAGGTTAGAAGTCAGAGTACGTTCAGTTGGAAGCTGGAAGAGACCATAGTGATCATACATATGAAGTTTCTTAGTACAAAGCAGAATATGATTCAGTCTTTAATTCCCTGAGCTAATTTATGAGAAGATATATTCCCACCAGGATATTAACTCCATTAACCTGAAAGTGGTCAGGTATTTCCTACTACCTTTGGCAATGCTTCTGATGTGTAAAATAAAAAAAAAAAAGCAAACTGGAATGAGCTTTACTGAAGCCTGTGTTCAAGATCTACAAATACTGTAAAATACCTCTTTGCAGCTTAGTGAATATGCAGTCCATCTTTTGGCATCACGAAATATCCTGGAAAGATTAACTTTCAGTATCTCCTAACCTTTCTGCTGCTCTTTACTTAGCTGCTGGTATGGCATCTGACTCCTAAATTTGCCCTTTAAAATAGAAATGCTTTCTCCATTGATATATTCCTCCTCTTTTCCCTTCTCCCTTTTTCTTCTCTCTTTTCTTTCCCTCTGTGTAAAGCTTAACAGGGCTTGAACTCAGCAAGTTGGTAATTAATTAAATAAACTAAAAGCATACCCCTGAGGTTTGACCTGCGGGAGGAAATTGCTCTGACCGCTCAGTGACACAGAATGTGATTACTGAAAGATTAACAATGGGAAAGACAGCTGAAGAAACCACCTAAAGAGATAGTCACAAGATCCATTTCCACTCTATTAGACCAAGAGCCATCCAGCTGGATCTTAACAGATGGTCTCAGTCTCTTGTAAAAAGTTGAAGTATGCCTTAATCCTGTTTTAGGATTTCCACTGAAGAAAGAGCCTCAATTTATTGTATTTTTACTGCTGACAGCAATAGTCCATTGAAGTGGCAGTGAAAGCACAGGGAGACACTGGGGTTACTCTGTCGTTCTGGCTGACTGCCCACAGAGGCAAGGAAGTCACTACTATTGTAATGCAGATGACAGAAAGCAAGGCACACACTGCAGCTGAATTAACTGAAAGGAACTCACTGCACACCCAAATGTCATTTCAACTTTAAAAATACATTTTGGCATATTAAGTAGCATCACATGTTTCTGAGAGATGTACACCCAACTGAATTATTAAGCTGTAAAGATCAATAGTGCAGCATTTCAAAACAAAGATTTACATACAATACCCAGTTTGGAAAAACTTTCCTTGGGTTTTTGTTGGTTTTGGGTTTTTTTCTTTTTTTTTTGAGAGGTGTGGTTTGGGAAGAGAAAGGGGAAGGGTAGAAGGACTAAATACAGAAATATTAGTCACCTTTGAACTTTCTCAACTCTTGTTCCAAAGAGGGCTCTGTGATCAGAGGACTTTTCTAAGTAAATAAACTGCAATGATTTAGATATGAAATCCTCTTAAAGACATGACCTGAGACTCTTAACTGCATGCCAGCTTTATGGAAATAATCTTACTGACTTCAGAAGAATTATTTCTTACTTGCATCAACTTAGCAGAAAATAAAGTTGCCTCAAAATTATGCTAAAATAAAAATAGCATACTCTTACCTCCATCTCCACCTTTGCTTTGCAGACATTACCACGCCCTTTCAATAATTAAAGGAGACTGTAAGAGGAACATAAGGAAGACTTTTTTTACAATAAGGGTGGAGAGGCACTGGAACATGTTTCCCAGAGAAGCTATGGATGCCCCATCCCTGGAGGTGCTCAAGACCAGATTGATGGGGCTTTGGTCCAGTGGAAGGTGTTCCCGGGGGCTTGGTGCTAGATGACCTTTAAAGGTGCTTTCCAAGACAAACAGTTCTATGACCCTCATTGCCTCATTGAAAAATTAGAAGAAAAAAAGATTAAAATAACATGTATCATAAAGGTGACCTACATGATTTATTGTATTGTTATAAACCATTTATTTTGTTATTGTGAAAAACGCAATACAAAATGGAGAACTTCAATCAATACAACCTAAAATCTTGTCTTCCCAAATAATGGTTATTTCTGAAAGTGAAATAGAGTGCATAGTATCTGAAAATTATATTGAAGAAAAGATGAAATACTATATGAAATTCTGTAACAATGACTGTGACTAACTAAAAGTTTCTTTGATATATGCTTTCATTAAATATTTGCCTCTTTTTTTTTGCTGTTTTTGGGCAAAATTGAATGCCTCACGAGTAATTTACAAACAAAAATGTGACCAAAACTATAACAACAATTTATTGTTTATTCCTGTCCATGCCAGGGATGATCTGCAGTGACGTACTTCAACGAAGTTCTGAGCTTTCTGACCGAGGAAAAACAAAAAAGATTTGTATAATTATATAAATGGGTTTGAAGGGAACCACATTTATGTTCCTCTGGAATTTTTGTCTGTAGATCCTTTGCTCAACTGTTATTCCAAATCATCCCCTTTAGAGTATTACGTGATTATTTTTTATAAACTTCCAATGTTTACTTCAAGTATTATGGATAAAAATTGTGTAAAATTGCATCTCATTTTCTACAAGGAAAAATTCTGTAGATACCCTATAAATAGAAATTTCTTTTTAAGAAGAATTTGAGATACAGATGCAATAGCTAAGTATTTCTTGATTAATTAGAAATAGGATATTGGCAGATTATCTGAAACAAGCTCTTCAGAGTTGAGAGCCATAGGAGAGGAAAAAAAAATCTATAGTCGTGCCCATGAAAACTATTCAAAAACAGCTAGGCAGGTCTTTTGCAGAGAGAAACTGAGAAATCTGTATTACTAAAATTTGCAGGTCCTGCCAAATTCAAAGTTTACGCTTCAAAGTGCGCTAATTTCTGTTAAAGAAACCTTGTTAGATGAAATTTTTTATGCTAAAAAAATAAAAGCTTCACAATCAAATGAAAAGCTGTAAGAATCTAGGCAATATTTACCTCAAAAAATCCCAAAAGAAAAAAAGAAGCTACCCAAAATGAATATTAAATGCTCAACAGATTTCCCAGGAATTTACTCCAGTTGATAGTTGTAGCCACATCTATCTTTCAGTTAATAATTATATAATCATAACAAGTTCCAGGGTGGGAAGGACACTGAACATTAAATGTCAGAATTTTATTTCTAGAAAAACATTTTTCACATTCTGTCTGCAGATGGCAGCAAATACCCAGTGAAGAGCATTTTTTCCAAGATTCATTACATCATATGTTACCACATGATACCTATGGGCAGATCAAGTTAACCATCATATATTTTATTAAGAAAATTATAAAAGTACTTAGATAATATTAAAAATATGCATCCTAAAGTATTAATTTAGTTAATTTAATGTGTTTTCATGAGTAAAATAAATTGACATCATATATAGGATGGAGCTCCACAGCTGTGGAGTTTCAAGCACTGTAACATGTAGGATTTTACTTGGAGAAATTGAAAATGTAGCACTGAATTCAATAGCTGATTAAATGTCTTGTGCCATATGTGCCAGTATTTCTTATATCTGCCATTTATATTATTCCCATATTTAGAAATTCCCCTTGGTCATAAAGCCATTCCAAATGCAAAAGTAATAAAAAGATCCTACTGCTCATCCAGAAAATAAATGTATTTGTGAATCAGTTGAGACATTTCTGCTCTTTACAAAGATTTTTTCTTCAGTAGAGATTGGATGTTGGTATAGCTTCCAAAAAGTAGGTCAAAAAGTAGGTATAATTTTTATTTTATAACCCTTTAGACATGAAATGTTGATCAAATCTGAATCTAAGTAGACCAAGCTACACCTAGACCTCTCTGAGAAGTTTAGAAAGCAAGAGGTTCTCACTGAGCCTCATGACTCAACAGGAGGAACCAACAGCTGATGACACTATGATCCATGGTAATAAATGACAGAGCTGTTTAGATACTGCATTGACAATATTTAGCTCCGGACTGGCAGATTATGATTAATCAACCACATAATCAAAGTGCCCTATTTCTTGTACCTTGCTGTAGTGGTTTGGTTCAAAATATCCAATACTTACTTATTTTCCTTCTGTGAGATATGAATTAGGAGAAAAGCAAAGCAGGCACACAACTTAAAAGAATATAAAGAAGTTTATGCACAGACCTAAAGAAAGGGAAAAAAAAAAGTCAGACTAAACCTTCAGAACACTTTCCTCCCCCCACCTTTCTCCCTTCTCCCACTGACAACGTAAAAAGACAACCCTTGAGATTTCTAGTCAGTTTACCACTTCTATAATAACCATTTTTAAGTTCACTTAGGGAGAGGAGTCTCTCTTGCTCATGCTATGGAGACATCTTCTCCACAAGAAACAATTCTCTCCTGGCTTCAATATCACAGCAAGACAGCCGCCCGGGTTGGTTCTCTGCTTGCATGTGAAAGTCCCTTCCCTTGTCTTACAGCTTTCCCCACAACTGTTTTCAAGGGTCCAATCTTGAGCTACTGGGGTACCATTCTAAGGTTGAGCTGTTAAGAAACAAAGGTTCTCTTCACTTATCTCTGGAAGCATCTTCATCTCTAGGAATAGAGGTCTTCTCCTTCCCTGAGAGCAAGGGTCCTCATCAAATTACAGCTACTGTCATTTGCTTATTCCAGCACAGGTAATTTTGCTCACAAGTGCAATTTGAACACTCCACCCCCTCATGCTTTCATGAAATTACAACGGGTACCCTGATGTATCACAGTCCATCACCACAGCTTTACAACAGAATTTCAGCCTCTAGACTTGAAGCATCTCCTCTTTCTCCTCCCTCAGGGTTTCAGCTCTTCCTTCTTTATTGACTTTGGTGTCTCTATGGTGTTTTCTTCACTTGCCTCCACCTTTCCTCTTCCTCTGACTCGGGAGAGGATTGATGTCTACAGGCTTCATCTGTTCTGGAGGAAACTTCCAGCACTAAAGGATTAATCTCACCCAGCCCGCAGCTGGGATTCGCTTATCGCTGTTGGTCACATGATCTCTTCCAGGCAGCTGCCTCAGATGAATCTTCGGCCGCACTGGAAGTGGGGGGGAGGCGGGCTGTGCTGCCTGCACGGAGCAGGGCTGCGGGGCTGGCCCGCACTGAGGGGCCGCGGGTGGAACGGGGCCCCACGGCTCCAGCATGGCTGTGTCCCGGCCGGCCTGGGCTGAGCAGGGCCCGGCCCCACTGGGCCGCACGGATCCCCCAGTCACCTGTCCAAAGGCCGGAAGCAAGAGAGAGCTTTCCCAGGGCTTGTTCATTCTTAAATGTGGATCACAGAGGGGTGTCAAGCTTCTTAAATGGCTTAAAAAGTTGCCAATATTCAAAGTAGCCAATTGATTGGTTCTGTCGGGTCATAGAGGAAGCTGTAAGCACCTCTTTGCAAAAGAATCACTTCCGTGGCTGAAGCCCTCTTTTCTAAAAACCCAAACTATGCTAAACCGTGATACTTGCTGAGAATATTCTCTTTACTACTCTGCTTCACTGATGAAAAAAAAAAGAAAAAAAGAAGTTGAACATTCATATACCTAGGGACAAATTTTTCTCTTCATAAAGAAGGCATTGTAGGATGTACCATGATCCCATTTGCCAGCTAACCACATAAATGCTAAGTGTTTGTAGCTGCTGAGATAAATGTTGCTGTGAAATAGAATTAAACTGGACATGGTGGAGCTAGATAATCCCATCTATGTTTTTTTAAATCTCATCTCTACTGTGAAAGTTTGGACCAGTCATTCTTTCAAAGTTCTGTTCAATCTGGGCTGTTTTATGGTTCTGTGAACATCAGTAAATACACGTGGAACCTTTTTTTCTTTATTTTTTTGGGCCTCCTATGTGCATTAAATCCTTTCTTGTGTTTTCACACATCTTCTGTATCACAGCAACTGAGATCTTTGATCCCATTCTGTTACAAAAATGTTGAAGAAATGTACATGAAATCTGTAGGGGATAAAATCTTCCACAGCACAAAAATTCGTGACTTGTACTCAATTCTTACAGATCTTCCCATCAGTCAGTTGATTCCTATTAAGAAATAGAAGTTTAAAAAAGCTATGTGGATGAAAAGCAGGTAAAATAATTAGTTCTGTTACACTGAAATCCAAGATAATGAATTGTCTTTGGCCTAAAATTCACAGTGGAATATTGCCTGTATGTACATGTTAAAATCTTTAATTTATCCTTTTTTTTCCCTTTTCATTTAGAATCATTGTTTTCTTGTATCAGCCTCCTTCATGGAATAGATACTCCTAGAAGCTATGCTAAGGCCCATGGCGAATAGGGATATGATTTGAGGCAGCCAGCACAGAATCACCAAGGGAAAATCATGTTTGTCCAACCTAGTGGCTTTCTGTGATGGAGCAACTACGTAAGTGGATAACAGAAGACCTACAAATGTCATTTACCCAGACTTCTGTAAACCATTGACACAGTCCTCCACAACATCCTCCTCTCCAAACTGGAGAGTGATGGATTTGATGGGTGGACTGTTAGGTGGATTAGGAATTGGTTGGATGGTCACTTCCAGAGGGTAGTGGTCAATGGCTCAGAGTTCTGATGGACAGCAGCGACAAGTGGACTATTTACACGAGCATGTAGTGACAGGACAAGGGGGAATGGGTTCAAACTAAAAGAGAGTAGGTTTAGGTTAGATATTAGGAAAGCATTCTTTACTTGGTGAGGCACTGGAACAGGCTGTCCAGGGAACACGGGAGCGCCCCGTCCCTGGGAGTGTTCAAAGCCAGGCTGGATGGGGCTCTGAGCAACCTGCTCTAATTGAAGGGGTCCCTGCCCACGGCAGGGGGTTTGGAATTAGATGATCTTTAAGGTCTCCTTCCAACCCAAACCATTTTATGATTCTATGATTCTACAAAAGTTTTAATTATGCAATCTGATAAAATGGAAGACTTTAAGGAGTATTCAAGCAGATTGTATACCTTTCAATTGCATGCATTCCTTTCAAAGCGATTTATTCCTTCTTATTTGTTGATACAAAAAGTTGTTTCCAGTCAACTTTGCTAATAGCTTTCTCTGATTTTTTTAATTAACGTACTTGTTCCAGAGTTTTTGAGTTCCTATTAAAAATCTAAAATATGCAGCCTAAAACACAGAAAAAATTAATCCAGATCATATAATATTAATCTACATAATGTTCTCTGCTTTCTTGGTCCTTTGATTACTGTGTCTGTTGAGCTTTAGTTGACATTGCTAGCTCCATTGCAGTAGCAAGCAATCAAAAGTTCATACAATTCTCATGTAGCACTGATTCTGATTTCAGTTCTAGTTTACTTTTAAAAAAGCTCTTTATTTCTGGTGTGATACTGTACATCTAATTAATTACTAGTGATGTTTCCCAATATTTTTTTTCTAATGTTTATTTATAATAAATTCAGAGGGGTAAAAAATGGCTGACATATATTATTGTCTTATGATGAGCAGAGTGAAACTGAGTACCAACAATTAGAACATCATTGCCTCAACAGCTGTGCATACTAATACTGCAATTCTAAGCAAACATTAAATTCCCTTGGGTAGCTGCCAGCAAATCCTGGAAGTGCTTAGTCTTCTTACATCTTTCCCCATGAATTAGAGGTTCCTTAGCTCCTGAGGCAATTCTGCCTCTGACCATGCATGAGTTTGGGCAAGCTTGAGCATCTTAACATCTCTCTCATCTAATTCCAATTTGGATCCAGCAGCAAGTATTCCTTGCTTTGTTGCCCTAACCTGATTTACACTGCAGTAAGGGAGGCTGTCTTAAAAGAATTGCTGTCTGGAATATTTACATTTGTCAATAAAACTTCGTCATGTAACAAGTTTTTTCAATCACTACTATGAGGCTCTTGGAGAGGAGTGTGCGAGTGTGAGTGTGTGTGAGGTGAAAACAAACTTCCAAGGGATTCACTGGAGACTAACCTCCAGCTAACCACACTGTTGTTTACAAGGAGATTCCTGTCTACAAGGCAGCTGATGAGGATGATAAATTACCTGATATGAATGATGCAAGGAGGGAGTGTTTGTCACTCAGAGAGGGAGGTTAGCTTACTCAGCCTGAAGACAGTTTCTGTGCTACCTGTGCCTACACTGAAAGACACTGTCTTTTACTAATCTGGCCACTGGGTAGGTAGGACTCTTAGAAAGGCCATAGATTACAGCAATTCAGCTGTAAAATTTAAAAACAATTTAGCTACTTAAATAATAAATACACACATAAAGAAATACAGTGAGAAAAACCCCACATAAAACTTTCAAATTTTTGCTATCTGCCTATGTATGAGCCTTCAGATCATTAAAATCATCTCTTATACACATTGAGTGTTTTAATACATATCAAATAAGAAGAATATTTAAAACAAAATATTACCCTTCTTTCTAGCAGCCCTTAAAATCTAGGTTTTTAATTCTAACAGAAATATATGAAGCAAGAGCAGCTTTACTTATGATGATTGTTTGTTATTTTCCTCAATACAATTACAGAAATCATTAAAGCAAATGCATTTATTCCCTTGTCTAGGAAGCTCCTTGAGATTTTTTTTTTCTACTTCGAGAATTTTCTTTTCAATTTGACAGGGTCTGCAGCTGTGCTGCTTTGCAATTGCTGCACAAATATCCAAAGACTCCACTATTAGAAAATTAAACAAAATTAATCTGTCGTAAGGGCTTCCTGTTAACTCTACAATGCTCTCTGGAGCCTATTATGTCATGTAAGTTGCTGTGAATGATGGATTCAAACATAATGATTGTGGAACACGGGGAATAAAAATGTTGACATTCAGTCTTCCCATATGAATACAAGAACTTTTTTGTCATGTTTGTGTACTTAAATTCTCTTTGTGCAGACTAGCCTTTATAAGATTTATTCACACCATAGAAATCCTTGTTTCATATTGACTTTCCCTGAGGTTTTAATAATATAGCATTTTATGTTACAGGAGGGTTTGGCATTAAGTAAAAAAAATATCCTGAACTTTGTAAGATACAATGATGAATAATAAATAGCGAAGCTTACAGAGATATAAGGAGTTTACATATGGCATGATGAAAATTGTCTAGAATACTTAAACCCCCATATAACAGAAAGGTAAGAAACTAGCATGCTTTGTGGCAAGAGTAGCAATACCCTGAAGTTCCATGAATTGGTTTTTCATTACCTAACACAGAAGAGTATAATCCATTACCTGACAAAAAGTTAAAGTAGTCAATGCTTGGCAGTTCATTTTTTTCATGTTAAAAAATAATCACAGAGCTTTTTCACCAAAAACCCCCACCCATCCTCTCATGGACCCCTGAATAATGGGTTTTATTTGTTGGTTTTCCAATGGAAAGCAACTTACTTACGCTATCTAACTGTGAACTCCCAGGGTCATTTCAATAATTTATAAAACAAAAGGAAGAAACAGAGGCAAATACTGGTGTTCTTTTCTTCCTATCACTGACTGTATTCAACAATAAAATTTCTAGTATTTCATCCAGGCTATTTGACAGACCACAAATCTGCTCAAATCTCTCCATACTCTTTTATGTGTGTGTGTGTGTGTGTTGTGGCTTTTTCTTTATTCAATTTCATATCTGCTTTCAATGCTTCTATATATACATTTATGTGCATTTTTATTATGACATTTATTGATTTGGGGATTTCATAAATTGTTTCAGTTTAGGATAATATACATTTAGTAAGACACATAGTACACTACACTGGATATCAAGAAAGATTTATACCTGTCCTGAACTCCTGTTCAGTTTTTTTCAGTTTATTGAGATCCTCATTTTTTTATCTAGAAAAGACCCCAGTGTGTAAGAAGTATAGAGAAAAACTAGGATAAACAGAAACTTATTCAATGGAAACATAAAGCTTAACAGTAAGAGGGATGGCAGACATTTCTAGAGTGTTTTGTATAATCAGATTAATATTTTGATTTCTCCTCTGGGAAACTAAAATGGTAATTTAAAATTTTTCACTAATATATCTGAGTGATTTTAATATCCTAGAATTTTCTTCTTTATAAAAAAAATAATTCAGAATTAATACTTTTAATGAATTGTCAAACTTATATTGATTACAATTTAAACAAATTATTTTTACCAAATATGTATACTATGTAATCGATTTATGCTGATTTGAAAACAAGTATTGTAATGTCCTAAATTTACTCCTACAGCAGGTCGGCCAAGTCAACGTCACCTGGTATTTGTCTTTTCTCCTGAAGTCCACATAGTGGCCTTCTGAGACTAAGGTGCAATTTGTTAGGTTTTTTGCATTCAAAATGAATTTTGCATTCATCCGAAAAAGTGGAAGGCAGTGTCTCAGTTTATCAGAGAAGTATGTTTATACCAGGAAACAGGATACATTGCCTGTAGTGCATCCTGGAGTGCAAAAAGAGGACATATGAAAAAATTACCTCCTCAGAATTTCCAGGGGAGAACTGAATGAGAATGAATGGCAGTGTTCTGGGAAAGTTCGAGAATTTGTGTTCAGCTGTTTTTTAGTTTGTTTCTTTTTCTAGTGATCTGTTATCACTCGTAAAAGCATTGATATATTCGGATGGTCAAAAGCCTTTTAGCAACTAGCATTTAGCATTTAGATTTTATGTGTCTCCTAAAATGTGTGAAGCAGTAAATTTACACATGCACTGGATTTTTTTTGGAAAAGACTAAGGACGGGATTCCTCATCTCTAATCCTTCAGAAGATGATTCATAATACTAGAAAGAGATCTGTACTCAGACAGCTGTTCTCCTGCCAGAATCTTGAAAATACCAGTAGTTCCCCACAGCAAAGTGCTGAGGGAGCAACAGAAAGTGTTTAACCAGATCCTGTCACACACTGTCCAAATAAATGTAATTACGTTTTTGAGGCTTCTTGTAATTTTGCCATCTAGACACAACTATTCAAAACTAGACAATGTAATTATGAGTAGATGACAAATAAACTGTAATTTAAACATACAAGGAAGGTGAAATTTGTCTTTTTTCTTTTCTCAGTAGGATGCTCTTTAAAATTCTATACAGAAGAATATTGCAACAAGGTCTCAGAGTAGAGATGACACACAATATCTTTACCTATTTCTAAAATTTTGTCTGCTCTGAGTTCCTAATTCATTTCAAGGAAAGAGAGTGCATTTCACAAATCTCTGCTTTAACCCAGGTTCATCATGAAGCGCTGAATCTAGAGCATCAATTTAGGCCTCTATATTTGCACCAGAAGGAAAAAGAAAAATAAATCTAATGTTTTGTCCACACAATGAAGGAAAAAAAAAAAAGTATTATATATGTAACTGAGATTCCCTTAAGGAAAGTTTTCCCCATAAATTTCAAAATTAAATTTACCAAAATCTCCATTAAAATTATTTTCTAAGATACTATCCATAACAAATGACTAGTCAGAATCAAAGCCTTGAGATCAGAAGTGCATTCCTGTAATGCTCAAACAAAATCTTATTTCATATTCCTCTGGCTGATTAGTTACTAATTACTGTATCAGAACGTTTCAAGGTTAATGTAATACAGGGATGGAAAGAGCCTGAAACTAAAGGGGAAGAAGAATGAATCTCTCCAATCAAATATTAGTCACACTGAACGATATAGCAGGTGTTGACTACAGAAAGCTTTCATATTCTGTAACTAGATGGCCTCAATTGCACAAACATAGCTGCCTGTGCCCATGTAGAATACGTGACATGTATTTAGCATACACTGCTAAATGAGAAAGTGCAACAGAATGAGATCAAGCAATGTTCTTGGATGTCCTACACTTAGAGGAACATATGCAGTAAATCAGTGTGCTCCATGTGCCTTGGCCCTCCTATACTGACCACAAGACCACACTTTGCAGAACACATTGATCTGCACAAAACTAATTAATCTCAGCAGACCAAATTCCTACTGGTATACAAAAATCCTTCAAAATACTCTGACCAAACATTATTTAAAGTGGTGCTAGCACTCCTATCCTTGACTAAAAAGTGTGTGTGCTGGTCTAGTGGTTGTTTATATCCTCTGAACTGGATGAGCTCATCTTTTCAGTTCCATCTTCTACCTGTTCCTTCTAACCCAATTTAACTTACATTAACCAGTGTTTACTCTTAAAAAATGGAAAGACATCTCAAAAGCATGGTGAAATGGTATAAATAATATATGCATGAAGTTTTGAAAAAGCTGCAGTTGAAAAGCACGTCAGAGTTAACTGAATACAAACACAAGAAATTAAGATGCTGTCAGAAAACAAACAAACAAACAAACCCTCATGTTGAAAAGGAGAGTAGAAACACAAGGGGATTATGCATGGACTGAATCTATTTGAAATGGAAGAAAGAAGTCCACAAAGAATGCAAAGAAATATTATTCAAGGTTGCTGAAAATAGAAATGTCATTCCTTTATGACACACTTATCAGTTAGACTGGACAGAATAAATAAGTGGTAATAAATAATACATAACAAATATTCACATGTCTTATTCTGTAATAATAGTGAGAGGGTTTTTTTTCCTAAAACTTCAACATTATAATTTTCCTGAGAAATGTTTGCTGTCAATATAAAATCCTGTTTATGTGTTTTAAGTCCTCTGGTATATATACAGAACATTTCAACAAAAAAGCTTACCTCATAAGTAAGTGAACATCAAATGAAGGAGAAAACAAGAAACTTTTTACTTGGCTTTTATAATCTGTAGGTTAAATAATTAAAATGAGATCTTTATAAGGTCATGCTTAGAGGTCTTTCCTGTAAGAGGTCCACAGTTACTTCTGAAAGTCACGTAAATGAGTATTAATGTACATTCCTGTATTTATTGTAAGGTAAGATTTAATGAGTTTTTAGCAGAGGGCTGAAATTTTCTGTATTAGTGGAATTTGTTTAAGAATGGAACTATATGCTTTACTGATGTTAATTTACCCTTTGAGAATTTCAAAATCTTGATTCTCTTCGCTAAATGAACAAGTGTTTATTTTACTGTGATAATCGTGGACACTCAGTTGAAACTAACTATAATTTTAAAAAAACATAAAGTGTTTAAGTCATGCATTTTTAAAGCCTGCTTTCTGGTTAATGAAGAAGTAATATTCATGAGACTAATTTTATTTCTTAAGACGTAATTTTGCTCCAGACCGTAAGGAGCACGGAATGCATACCAGGTACCAAAGCACAAATTTCAAGTATATGCACATCAGAGATGTATCTCAGAATGTGGTGCACAGGAGCACAGGCATGGGGTGGTGATAAAAGATAGAGCATAGGAGACATCACAAATGTGAGCAATTCACTCATACAGAAGTTCTGACAAGGAGCTGGTCAAAAATGCTTTCAGGAGTGCAAAAGTGAACAAAAGCGAACAAAAGTGAATAAAGTGTCTGACATATGTAAAAGCCACTACAAATTGTTCATGTGGGTTAATGAAGAGCTTTAGACCAGTGATGAAAAGCCAAGGCACAGAAGGGTATTAAAGAGAAGAATAACCCCAGGTGAATCCTAGACTGAAAAAGAAGAAACTGTTGGCATAACCAGCACATCTCTCTGGCTGGAGAACTGCAGGTGCTAAATGTTATCCTGTCCCCTCCCTCCCCACATACATTAAAACGAAGCCACCAGCCTCAAGGTCCAGAGGAGCAGAAGAGGGTGAGCAGAGCAGCAGGGGCACGGCTAGAAGCAAAGTGTGGATAAACCAATTTTAACTGTTTGGGTTTTTTTTCATGGAACAATTAGCTCTGAACTAACAAGAGTTGGTATTTCTACTCATGAAATGAAAAAAACCAGGTGTTTTGCAGTGAGCATATTTTATATGCAATAAAAAAATGTGGTGGCTAATTTTTGGTATCTTTCTTTAATTACTTTGTTTACAGAACACTTGGTTTAAAGAACTGCATAAGCCTGTAAGGAATCCTAATCACTTAATATTCCTAAGTATTCTTATTAACTCAAAAAAAGAGAGAAAAGATTTTTTTGCCTTTCATTTATTTTTTTTATGGTAAGAAATGCAGTCTTCAGAGAGTTAAGTAATATTATTGACAGTAATCAAAATAGAGTTATATATGTAATATTTAATTTTATTACATGTAATTAATTTAATGAGTGTATGTATCAGAAATCTCCAAACCCCCTCAGCAATAGATAAGCACTGTGTGAGGTTGAAGATATATTGATTTAAAGAAACATGAGTATTCTATATTCTTGTAATTTACCTTTTTGTTTAGCAATGGAAATACTTGGCAATAGAACCAGCTCTTCTTATCCAATACAGTGTTTTTTGTCATCCAGATGGTATGTACTTACTGTAAAGAAGAGAAATATTGGGACTTTTATATGCTCTGAAATTCACATTTCTATTTTTTCACTTGCTGTCTTGTGTTACTAAGTGAACTCCCTCTGTTTTTTCCTTTCCCTTTCTCAGAGGTTGTATACTGCAGGCCTACAGAAAAAATCTACATAATTGCCCTCTGAGATTATTTCTGCTGAGATGACTTCCCAGTACTTAAGACCTTTCTGGAAAACAGCAGCACTTGAAAGCTTCTGTGTCATCTTGGTGGGCTAAATATAAACAGAGATGAGAAACACTGTGTTCATTAACATGTTCTGTGCTAACAGTCAGACACTTTCCCTCTACTATTGTTATTATTATTATTATTGTAACTTTTATTATCACTGGCATTGCCATTTATAGTCCTGCATTTTCACTCTAAGGTATCAGCAGTGTTTCAAACTTTGAAACAGGTTCAGCAAAACTTAAATATTTTTGCTGTTTTGGGCAGAGCAGAGTTCGGTTTATCTTGCTTTTTGGCTTTGTCTGTTTGGGGTTTTTTTGGTTGGTTGGTTTTTTTTTGTTTGTTTTGTTTTTGTTGGTGTTGTTGTTGTTGTTGCATTTTTTAAGAGTGGGCAAACATTCAATTTGCCAGTCAAAAGTTAAAGGGCTTATAAAAGCAACAGTTGAAAAATAAATACAAACATTTCATTTGTTTGCAAATAAAGCAAAGCCATTTGAAGATTCCTTCACTGTCCAGAGTTCAAAAAAGCAGACTGTGAGGAGCTAATTCAGTTTTGTTATGCCTCAACAATGGTTGTCAGAGGCATGTGGAGGAGGGGTGCACATGTGCCACATGCAGAAGGTAGCTAGAAGAAGCCCCATCTCTGGGGGAACTTCGCCTGGCAACACCCCACATGAGGCAGGCAGCAGGGGACACTGCGCGGGGACGTCTCCAGTCAGGTCGCAAGGAGGTCTCTCCATCAATGGACGGCACAGGAAAGTTGGACGGGCACAGGAAAGTTGGACGGGGCCAGTGCTTCCCTGTCCTCGGGCGGACTTTGGGAGGGGCCGGGGGGTATAAAATCCAACCGCGTCGGGGCTCGCTACTGCTCGCTCGGGGGGTTCGCTGCTGTTTGCTGCTCCTGCTCGCTCGCTCCCTCCTTTGCCCTGGCCCCAGCCTGCTTTCTGGCTCTCCTGCCCTCACTGGCTCGCCCTCGCACCTGTCCTGCCCTCCTGTGCCCCTGACCGCCGCCTTGCCTCTTCGCCCCACGTCCTCTTCTGGGCTGGCAGCTTCCTTCCCTGCTGCCCCGATGCAGCCGCCACTGCCCGCGCTGCCGCCCCGATCCCGCCGCTCGCCGTGACCCTGTCCAGGCTCCCGCTCCTCCCGTCCGAGCGCCCGCTCACCGCGTGTCCGGGGCCGTCGCCGTGAGAGCCGCGCCCCGCCGGGCGCCGCGCAGGCCCCGCCAGAGCCGGCCCGTGCGCAGGGCGGCAGCGAGCACAGCCCTGCCGGGACAGCGACAGCGCTGCCGGCCTCGCTGCGGGTAACGCCCTCTTCTGCTCTCGGTCCCCTCTCTCTCCTCTCCCCCAGTCCTCTGCCATTTTCCTTTCTTCTTTGCTGTCTCCCCTAGCCGTCTTTTGCTCGGGCAACTCCTTTTCCTTCTCCTTTTATCAATAAACAGTTCTCAGATACAACGTTTGCCTCCTTTGGCTTCATTTCCTTCCCGACCATCCATTTTTAAAAGAACTCCTCGCAGTTCCCCACAGTGGAACACGACACAGACAAATAAATTTAATTCCATTATTAATACTTATGACGGTGGTGTGGGAGCACATCCACTTCTACTATACAGTTTACAGCAGTATCTATGAGACTTTTGCTAAGAAGGAAACCTAATGTGTTAAGTGTCTCCCAACTGATAAGACAGCCCTGATGGATAATCTACTGCAACCTGCTCAAATTTTTTCTTAAGTCTAATTTTACCCCCATTCATTTTCCCACAAGACTTAAACATTTTTCAGGCCTACTTGTCACTTGTCTTTTCTTCAAATATCTTTGTTACTGGATAAATCATCATTGGAGACAATATTATTTAATTTAATCCTCAATCTTATTATACTGTTTATAAACCATGGACACAGGAAATTTGGAAAAAAAAAAAGGATTTACTTTCTCTAGGAAAAAAGTATATATAATGCATAATTATAATCTACATGAATGAAGAAGCTTTCTTAGACTAGACGACCTTTTTGGGATGAAGGTGACTTTTTCAACTGCATGTACTTCTGTCTCCAGAAACAATTTAAAGCCTTTATAGTCTCCCTATGGAGTTTTCAGGACTCTACCACAAAATCTTTTGTGAGCCTTTTAATTATGTACAGAAGGTCACCCACTTCCTAAAGCCCAAGAATGTCATATATGTTGTCTTATCACAGTTCACAAAACCCCCCAAAGAATGTAGCTTATCTCAGGAACTAGAGTGGCTTAAAAATAATATTCAGACAAAACTTGTGTCTTCAGTCGTGAAGCCTGAGCAGCATATTTGAACAAGTCATTATGCTCTAGTGTTCCTATAGCTACCAATTGTCTCAGGTAGTCTTTTCAATCTGCACAGAAAAAAAAAACTGCTTTGGGAAACGGCACCAATACTGGTGGTGGAAGGGTTTATTTTATTATTTATTTTTCATTTCTAGTCTTTAAACATTGTAGGCTTGACTGATTGATAGTTTTATGGGAGACTATTGTAATATGAATAAAAGAATAATGTAAGGGAGGACAAGGCACTCATTGTGAGTCCTCCAATGTTGTTGCTCTGACCTTAAAAAATGTGTTCTAAGACAACTTCAAAAGTTTACTCTAACAATTGTATTTATCCACCATGCCTCTAAAAGGCTCTTAAAAAGGTTAAATTTGTCAGATATTTGAATCCAAACCACAGACATGATGTAACTTCTCTTGTGCCCCAACGGAGTAAGCAAAGTGTGATGAATTTCAGGATCCAGAAGACAGGGAGTGTACCCAGTGTGTGTTCAGGTATTCGATACTCTGTGGATTCCAAGTGCATATTAACACAAATATGTCTTAGGATGCATCCAACAGAAACTCTGTTAATTACAATCACAGTGAGAGAACATTTTGACAGCAATGTATTTGCAGACACCCAACCTCTGTACTGTTTCAGAAAAAAGGGGAAAGAAATGAAGAAAATCAATTATTTCAATGTTAGTAATGCAAGGAACTTAAAAAATGCTCCTTCACTCAAAAAATGCTCCTTCACTCAAAAAGCACTAAGGCATAGGGAGGACCACTCATATCTAGAAATTTATTTTACCTCTTTCTCACATTCATTGTCATTTATATTCAGAGTACCTAGTGGCAGCACCAAGTGCATTTCACATTTTAAGAAAGCAAAGCTTTATTGTTATTCAAGATGCCAATGAACTGTTATTCAAGTTCATTGGCATCTTACAGAACCCTATAAAGATAGAAGCAAATCCAGAGAGGTGAGACAAAAAAAATCTATTTGAATTCCCTGTAATTTCAATGGAAAAAGCAGCTCCCAAGCTCCTTGGGTATAGCATTTTTCATTGGTATTGACAAGCCTAGCCCATTTTTCATCATCTTTACCTCTCTTGTTCTCTTTCCCTCTAACGCTTTCCCCCAGCTCCCTTGGACATTAGGCTCAATATTCTTATAGCAGAAACAGTAATTCCAGAAATTTCAGTGTAATGCCAATGTGTTACCATAGAATCACAGAATGGTTTGGTTTAGAAGGGACCTCAACAATCATCAAGTTCCAATCACCCCATTCTGGGCAGGGACACCTTCAAGTAGACCATGTTCCTCAAAGCCCCATCCAGCCTGGCCTTGAACCCTCCCAGGGATGGGGCATTCACAGGTTCCCTGGGCAACCTGTTCTGGTGCCTCACCACCCTCGCAGTAAAGAATTTCTTCCTAATATCCAATCTACTCTCTTTCAGTTTAAAGCCATCCCGCCTTGTCCTATCACTACATCCCTCTCCAGCTTTCTTGTAGGATCTTTTTGTGTGCTGGAACGCTGCTGGTAAGGTCTCCCTTGAGCCTTCTCTTCTCTGGGCTAACAGCCTCAGTTCTCTCAGGCTGCCTTCACAGGAGAGGTGCTCCAGCCCTCTGATTAACTTAATGGCTCTCCTCTGGACTCACTCCAACAGGTCCATGTCCTTCCTATGTTAGGGCCTCCGGTTGCAGCACTCCAGGTGGGGTCTCACCAGTGTGGAGCAGAGGATCAGAATCCCCTCCCTTGCCCTGCTGCCCACGTTGCTTTGGATGCAGCCCAGGACATGTTTGGCTTCCTGGGCCGCAAGTGCACATTGATGGGTCATGCCCAGCCTCTCACCCACCAGCACTCTCCAGTCCTTTTCCTCATGAATAATCTCAGCTCCTTCATCCTCTATGCTGTATTTGTGTTTGCTCTGATCCATGTGCAGGACTTTATGTTTGGTCTTGTTAAATTACAGACAACTACCTGTACCTTAAGAGTGAAAATCTCTGTGTTTTTCAGAGGACAGTTTAGGGAAAGCATGCGAGATTACAATTCTTGTGCGCTGGTAACAGCAGAACTTTCTCCTACGGGAGCTAAGAACAATACACTTACGCAATTTACTGTGAGGAAGGGGATTAACTAGATGTCCTCTAATGTAATTTCCACATCTATTTTCCATTATTTATTACCTTTCCTCACCTCACTGCCACCAGGAAAGAGCTTGCCTTTCCCCAGGGCACATTAATTAAATGCATCAGACTCCCGCAGCACAAACAGGTCAGCTGCAACACATACAACATAATCACATTCACCAAGCCACCACTTCAGAGAAACTGTCTGAGTTGCAAAGAGTATCCAAAAGCTTAAAAACCTGGCTGCAAGTGGCAGGGCATGTGAAGCATTCAAGGCTATCTTCCAAAGGAAGCTTTTTTTTGTTAGAGTTGTGTATTTGCCTTTTTACTGAATGGGCTCCTTCCCTAAATTTGCCAGTTATTTTCTGCTGGAGATTATAATGTCCACTTGGTGGTAATTATGAACGTTAGCCTGAGGAAGGCACAAGGATTAAAATGTGTAAATATGCATAAAAATTCCCTCTGTACACCCTGGTCAACAATGTTCCATGCATTAGCAGGCTTTACCTAAGGGAGATATGCTGTATGTTTTTTTGCTTTTTTAATCCAACTTATTGCCCCCCTTCCTCCAATAAAATATATTTTTGGCAAATATAGAAACTGGTAAAAAAAAATTATGGCTTACAGTAGTGAGTGAAAATTATATATATGATTTACTGTCACTGCAGTTCAGGCTTCCCAGTCTCAGAAAGCCCTTTAGCTGTATTCACATTCTTACTAACCCAAATATACATACTCACACCCACACAAATTACTCTTTTACACAATGTAAAAGATATGGAGAAACAAAACAGAGCATTAACACACCCACTATAATTTTCTCTCCCACACTTGGGAATTCTCAGTAAGAGAAAATCCCAGACCCACATTCTTTTTTCAGCACTCAATGCCCTGAGTCCTCAAGCTGTGGCATAAGAGAAAGCTTCTTCAGCTATTAGCCCTTTCAAGCTATAACAATCTCTGTTGTAACTATAATGATTCAAGACAATTTGAAGGTACATGTTGCTGGATCTTGTATTTTAAAGAAATTAAGGCAAAGAACAAAAATATAGGAAAATACAAAATAAAAATCATTGTATACTCTTAAAGGTGCAAAGCCCTAGAAAGCTATAAAGTAAGTTTATATTAGCTTGAAAAATTTCAGCACTCTTCTCATATGTATATTCACAGATTATTTTCACCAACCTCCCTTCTCAGAAGGACATTCTCTCATTCAGAATTCAAACTACCAGGAGTCTGCTATTTCCCTGCATTATAGAAAGTTATTTAAGGGTTTAAATATTTTTTCTTTCATGTATCTGACCTCTGGAGCTGGAAAGGCAAGAGCTAATGGTAAGCACTATAATACTGAAACTTGTTTCTTTAATGGTGGTCTGCAGCCCATTTGGAAAAAAAAAAAAAAACCGTAATTGGTGAAATGTTATTAAAATTATAATGTGATTTTATATTGAAGAGACTATTTTCCCAGTATTAGTTTTGCCCCAATATGCTCATTTTAGTAAACTTTTTTTGGTTACAAATTAGCATAAATCACTTTCTACTACTGTTGCATTTTCCTCAGGTTGGTGCAGTATTTGCACATAAGATGCACTAATTGCCCCTTCTTCTCCATACAGCACCAAAAAGGGTAGAGGTGAAAAATACAAATAACACTTTCTTTCTTTCACTCATCTTAGTCTCTTTGTCGTTTGCTTTCCCAACATATCTGTGCTGTTACTGAAGTTCACTACCAGTTCTGACATGTTCCTGATCACAATATCATTAATTAAATAAAATCTCCGTTTTAAATTCATGCCTTACTCATCCTCAGAACCCAGCAAACATGACATTATGATTCAGCCTGATGTCTAATATAAACTGGAGAACAGCCTTTTACATGGTTGGACGTGAAATCTATCTAAAATATCACTTAATAGTGTAAAAGACGAAGATAGGATAGAGAAGTAAAGATCCTATTTTTTGAGGGGGGAGTTTATTCAGGATTTCTGTATAAAAATGAAACCAGCATATTCTTTAGCAGTCTCAAAATTATAGCATCCTAAACATGGCTATTCTACCTTCTTAAATCATCAGGGGAAAGAAGTGAAGGAATGTTCTATGATAATTAAAATAAATTCATTCTAAAATGCAAATAAGCCGCCACCTTATAGCAGCTTGAGGAGCTTAATGCTAATACCTGTGGCCGACAGCAGCCCCATAAACTTTAAAGACCGAGATTTAAGCGAGTGAATACATGTGCTTGTTTTTCATGAAAGTTTCTCTAGATGGAGCTCTAGGTCAAACATCCTTGCAGTTACCTTACATCGTGGTAATTTTGGAATTTGTTTTAATATTCTCAGTTTACTACATCTGTTGCTATAAAATGAGGTGCAGAAACTGCACTGAATTTATTTTTTTGTCACTTTATATTCACTGATTACGTAAAAACGCAGTTGTCATGAATGATGAAAGGATTAAATACAAAATCGGAGAAGCTGTCAACCTAACAGGACTGCTGCTGCAGTTTAATGGCATATACAGACATATCAAGATTCGTCATGGTTCACATTTTAGTTAGCTGTGCCATAATGCTTCTGCCCTGATGTCTTGTTAAATAGTAATTCACAAAGTTAATAAAAAATCAATTCTTCAAGACATATTCAAATTCTTGATCTGTCTTAATTGTGCATAACCTTATAGACCGTAAAGAAATATGACAAAAAAGATGACAAATGTCAAATTAATTTTTTTAGTTAGCATATATGTATAAAACCATGGCATACAGTGCTTTTTCAGGAAAGACTGTTAACAACAACATCTTTTTAATTAAGTCTCAAAAATAATAGTCAGAAATCAAGAAATTGTTTGTTTGTTTGTTAATTGGTTTCTTTTTTATCTCTCTGCCTTCCTAAAAAAAGAAGCTTTGCTTAATAGAAACTTTCTCTTAGAGTTTAGAGAGCTCCCTGGTTTTAGGATGCTGCTGGGCTTTGGAGGTTCTATTTTGTTTCATGGAGAACTCCTAGACCCTAAAAATCAAAAATAAATGAAAAAAACTTATCATTCTGTATTTTTTTTACAGTGTTTAACACAGCTATGAACTTGTCTTTCATTCAGAATGACATAAAACTTTATATTCTTGGAAAGTTTCTGTAGCAACAATGCAGGGGGAAATAATATTATCACAGATATCAGCTACCATTGAAAAAAGAATCCAAAAAACCCACTCTGGGTGGGAGAGAAAGTGAAGTGCAGTATTGTACTATCCACGGTGCATAAAAATCAGCACGTTTACACGACTAGTAGCTCACATTTTCTCCTACAAATGTTGTCTTTTCATTGATTCTTGAAATCTGGCTTCTTAAAGCAACCTACTTCAACTTTTTGGGTCAGGCTATTAGGTAACGACACGTGCTGGATCTGTTGTATTTGCTTCTTTTTTTTTTTTTTTTGTCTCTGAGAGATGAGAGAAATGAGAGAGAATGAAAATCACTTTGCTGTATGAAATAATTATTTTGCTGCTGTGTAAAATTGAGTCCCTGCTGAGTCCTTGGTCTAAACTGTTATACAGTGTGCTTCTGCCACACGAAGCCCTAGAAAAAATAAGTAACTTACTACTATATTCCTGGAACATTTCTCAACACAGAAATGAGATGAGATGTGTGACTGAGGTCTGAATAAACCTCAAGTGCTGAAGTTTGTAGGTACTTTATATATTTATACACTTTAAAAAAAAAAAAATCATGTGAAGGAAACAGCCACAACAAAGCAGGGGAGACAGGGCTCTTTAGTTTGTTCAGTTTTGGTTTAAGTCAGTCAAGGGTAATGTATTACAATGCTTTCATCCTCATAGCTGAGTACTCCAGAGCTCAGAATGCATCCTCAGGCCCTCTCAGTGCTTGGGAAAATTGGCACAATCAGGAGTTACTGAGAAACTTCCAGGTCAGCATGGACAACAATAACAAGATGACTCTAAGTCCCAAAAGAATTACACAGGATGGCAAAATGCCCCAAATTGTAAACCTTACTTTAAAAAAGGTTGAAATACTTAGCTCTCACATGTTTTCTTCTGGATGGAAGGTTATTCCTTCATATCTCATACTGACTACTTCCCAAGACTAAATGAATAAGAGCTAATTGAAATCAATAAAAACTAAACCTATACACAGGAAATGCAGAAGGCATACTGGGGAAAGACATATGAAAATGGGAGTACTTATTCTCAGGTGAATATCTTAGTCACTTCAGTGTGAAGTTATAATTTTTCTCTGCTTTTGTGGATCTTGACTTCTTCCATGCAGTATCACAGCTTTATCAGGACCAGTGGAAAGTAACCCTCTCAAGCATGAGTGCTATGAGCTGCGAGCCCAGTGCTAAGTTAAAAGATGAGAATTTGAATTTGTACTTTCAGGCAGGAAAAAACATTTATCTTTCTTTCACCACTTTTTTTTGTTTGAGATCTGTTGTAAAGTATTTGAACCTTGATAGTGTGCCCCAACCAAACCATTTTTAGTTATTTTTACCAGCGCCCTCAGAGTGGGACCAGGCTGGAATTACCCTCACTGGCTTCACCTGGCCTTTCCACCTTCAGCTGCAGCACATCAGCCCCAAGTGGGTTTTTAAGCTCCAGTCTGAAGGCTTGAGGTGAAAGGTAGGACAGATTTATATCTGTTCTTTGCTGGCTTGTTTGGATTTCCTGGACTAATTTGATTGCTGATCACTGGATTGGTTTTGTTGCTATCATCATCATCTGGGTTCTGCTTGCCTGGATCAGGAGTCCCACCTGTTAGAGCCCTCAGTAATTCATCAAGGATGGAAAGGTAAACTGTGCTAAGTTGGAAAAAAAAATTGAGAAAGAAGTAGCTGAAAAACTAGATACCAAGACAGCAAGGAATAGATAAAAAAGGACTGTGCTGCACTAGATTAAAACCAATCATATCATCAGAAAAGTGTGTGCAGAGATCATGGACAAAATAGAGAAACCAATCAAGTAATGTGAGATCTCCTGCACAGCAGGTGTAAAATGTATATGTATTGTATTATGGATAAGTTGTAAAATGTAGAAGTAGAGTATTATGTATAAGTAAGTAAAATGCGTAAGTACTGTGTTATATAGAAGGTGTAAGTAGAGTGATATGTGTAAGTAGTTTAAGACAAGCAAGTGAAATGTATAAGTAGGTAGAATGTATAAGTAAGGTATTATGTCAAAGCTGGGAGATATGTGAACACAGGGGTATTTTAAACAATAAGAAGCTTCTGCGTAATGATATTGATTTGTTGATCAGAAGGCATGAGTTCCTGCAGAGATACAGGTTGGAAAGAATATACAAAGAGTGTGAGTTTAAAAATACACTGAAATCTTTGGTTTAAGCTTTGTGTTTTAGTTATGTATTACATGTGGTGAGAGAACTGATAGCACACAGAAACTTTTCAAATCCTTCTATTAATCAAAAGCAGAAAGGATTAAACCGCTTTGGAGGTGAAATCAAGTGCTGTAAACCTAAAAAGGCCCTGAATAACTAAGTCATCACAGGAAGTAGGGATAGGTGAAGCACATGAAAGAATGGCTTGAAAAAAATACATCTGCAATAGATAAAAACTTCTAAAACAAGAGCAGCTGTGATTTTTTTTTTTTTTTTCCTTTATCTCCTCTAAATTGATGAGTACTCAACACACAATTCTTTGTCCTGTAAGAGAATCTTTCTAACAAAAATCACAATGCTGTGGTTGGGGTTCAGTTTGTCTTTTCAGGTACAAAACCACATGAATTAAGCACATAGTAAATTTCCAGCCAGCTGGGGCACCACCTACAAAATTCAGTAGTTGTCTGTCATGTAAAAACAGAGACACTTCAAAGGAACGATGACTACAACAACAACAAATATGCACACACCCTAAGCCATCAGTGAGCAATAGGTCTACACTATTCACAGATGAAGTTTTATTGTTCTGGCTTTAGTGGGCTCAAGAGTAAAGGTGCACGTTTGAAATCTGTCTTTGCAGGCGAATCAGAAATATTTTCTGCATTTGACTTTTTACCACCATTATAGAAGTTTCCATGGCCAGTGATTTGCAGGTGTTCAACAGCACTGTAATTTTCAAGCAAAATAAAGCAAGGATGAAACATCAGATGTGTGTTCAAAGGTGAGGTTCTCTCTAATGTGCTCTCTCTAACCACTGATGAGAGAGACAGATTGAATGGTACCAGGATTAATGAAAAGCTGTGCAATGTACAGAGAGACAGACTTTTCCAGCTCATGTTCTGAGGATTTGAACTTTCATGTAATATACATGATGTATATATTTGGTACGCAGGAATAAAAATATGGTCAGAACTCCTTAAAGGGGCAATTGGTCAACTGCCTAAGTAAAAAAATAGAAGTCTGGCTTGAGATAGCCCGCAAGGTTTGTGCTACTATACATAGATTAACATTCTGGTAGTATTTGTCCGACTCAAAGGACAACGGCAGCAATTAATTGGGTACAAGAGGGAATTGCTATATGCTGATGACTGAGATAATGATTTTTGGACAGACTATGAAGTGGATAACTTCAAAATTAATCAGTTTGAAACAAAAATCCATTTCAACATTAAGGGTATAAAAATTTTCCAGTGAGCTTTTAAATGGAATGGCAAATGTTGTACTGAGAGAATATGAGGGTATCTGTTTCAATCCTATAATTCTGTAATACTTTCAACTACATATGAAAGATCACAGACTAAGTCTGTCACAAGGCAATAGAATTATCCACATTTTCTTATATACAGGTTTATCTTAAACTTTCTTATTTATTCAGATACCCTTTCAAATCTTTATATTAGGTTTCCAACAGATACTACCACAAAAAGACAACAGTTTAAAGATTGTTTATAATTTCTCAGTCTCCGAATTGAATAATTGAGTGCATAATATGTATTCACATTAAGACAAGACAGGCTTGATAATATTGCTTATGAAGTAGATTTTTTTCCTCCTCTGCTCCCTCTCCTCTAAAGTATCTATAGCTAACCAACATATCATTCCTTTGGATTTTCTGGCATTATAGATTGGAACCAAATGAAATCAATCAACAAGAGAGTCCACAAAACCCCAAAACACAAAGCAGTAATTCATTTAACTTTCTGTGATTCATAGCTGTTAAAGATATTTGTCCTTCCTAAAGGACAGTTGAAAATCAATAGAAGCCTTAGCAAGTTACATTTTTCGTTTCTGCTAAAATAATGTACTACTTTCAATCACAGAGTGGTTGAGGTCCAAAGGGACCTGTGGAGGTTGTCTAGTTCAATCCCCCTGTTCAAAGCTAGGTCACCTGGAGCAGGTTTCTCCTGGGCCTCATCTGGTTGGGATTTGGATAATTCTAAGAACGGAAATTCCATAACCTCTCTTTGAAATCTATACTACTTTTCAATCATTCTCACGGTAAAGAAGAGCTCTTTACATTTAGGTGGAATTTATTTTAGGTTTGTGGCCATTGTCTCTTACAGGAGCATTACTGCTTGTTACTGGATACTACTGAAAAGAGTATGGCTTCATCTTTATTCCACCTGTCAGATGTTTATACACTTTGATAAACTCTCCCCTGAGCCTTTTCTTCTCACCCTCAACAGTCCCAGTTCTCAGCCTCTACTTGTTTGACAGATGCTCCATTTAAGGGGAAAGAATGGGAGAGTAAGTGCCACATACTTCCTACAGTGATCTTAGACAATAAGAAAAAACAAAGGAAGAAAAAGAGCATAGATTTCAGATTAGGACATATTAAAACAACTAAAAGTAGGTGTCTTCCTTAGATGGCCTATATGTTAAAGCTCCCATCATCATTAGTGAAAATGTAGGACTTAATCCAATGTCCAGATATTAGCTCCCTTCAGTTTTCTGCTCTATTTAGGCCTACCTGTACATGTCAAAGAGCCAAGAATGGGATACTCTGTACTACAGTGATACAGTAAGATAAACATAGGCAAGGAAAGGCCTATGGTGAAGGCCTATGAAGGAAGGTGAAAGATGGTCATTTTAGTATAATTAAGACAGCAAGGAGAATTATTCACTTCTCGTTAAGGCAAGTATCAGAAAGTTGTTTCTGTTGCTTAGATTCTGTGTCTGAAAACCGGTGTCTTGGCTATTAACAAATTTATTCCTTTAGGTTGTTCTGATTTTAATGGAAGATATATTTTTTATTTTTGTTATTATCATCAGAGTATTTGTATATGTCTTAGTATCCCAGTTCAATAGAGTTAAAATACATCATTTGATTAAACTAGAGTGGCCAAAATATTACTAAAAATAAAACAGAGCTTGTAGGGAAAAATTAGATATTCATTCACTAAACACATAGGGTTATTTCTTCTTTATTTTATTATTTTCTTTAATTTCCCTTGCAGTGCAGTCTATGTATTTTTTTCTCCACTTATCCATCAAAATAGAAGTGTGTCATTGATAAATTTCTTTTAAGACAAAAGCATGCAACATATAATGGCATTACAATCTAGAAAAAGATGATCACTCTTCTTGGAAGTATACAATATTTTTTAAAGGTTTGTACAGGTACAGTACATTTGACATGTTCACCACAATACTTGTTCTTGTATAATGGTGAGTAGCGATATGAAATGATGAATTACTTAACTTTCAGTGAATTTGGCTAAGAGCAGTCCTTTTAGTATATTTTTTCCAATAAAAGGTAAAGAAATTAAGTTCAGAGATAATATTGGCCATTTTAATAATCGCAGTAATAAAGAACTTGTTTTGAGTCACAAAAATATTTTCCTGTGGTATATTTAACATATTAGAAACAACAACTATATTTAGCAGATTTTGAAAAGGTGCTTGCTATCCTTTTTATTGCTAAATTCTCTTGAGAATTTGTCTCACAGTTAGTAGATTTACATAACTTTATTCTTTGTATTGGCTTAGGATATCATTACAGAAAACTTTTGTTAGTCTAATAAATTTGGATTGCTCATAAATCTTACCTGTTCACATTGTTGAAAACTACAATGCAGTAAAATTTACAGGTTTGTAAACAACTACTTTATATCTGTCTGTTACTCAATAGACCTATTTATACCATTAAAGTGCTTTCTGCCACTTCATCTACTTTGTTAATCTCAGAATGGCCCAATTTATCTTTTCATTAGGTTTGCTTTTTTGCTTTAGTACTTAAATCACATGTTAAAATTATTATTTTTTTCACAAACTGAGTGCATGATTTGTGAGGTAGAGCATTCTTGACAAATTAATGCAGTTTTCTGTGGTTGTCTCTGAACATTTTATATGTTTATATTTTTAAGTCTTTCACCTAATATAGGCTTGAATTTACAAGACAAGGTAGTTTAAAGCAAAATAAAAGTAGTAAGCTAATGGCCAGTACTGTCAGGCTATAAAAAAAGTAACTAAAGGTTTTAGAAATAGAGTTGACACGATTCACAGATACATTATCAAGCATGTGTTACACAGATGATTGGAATTGCAGAGAAACATATTTAAAAACTGCAAGTCAGCAACATCCTGTTTACATTTCTAAGCTTTTTAAAATTTGTGGGGCTCTGAAAATTCCTCTCTTGTTTCTACTAAGAGTTTCTTCTTCAAACATAATTTTGCACTGAACAAATAAGAACAGCCCATTCTACATGTCAGTAACAGTCTAACCAGTTATTGATTATGGAAGTTAGGTTTGCTTCCTGGTTTTCTTTCTAATGAGTTATTGTGAATTTCATTCATTTTCATTCTAATGTGTAACTCCTAAACAATCTTTAAATCACTTTCCTCCTCACCTACCAGTGCAGTCATTCTGTGTACTTCATTCCATTGCACATATACAAAGAAGCATATCAGTATTTGACTAGATATAAACAATTCCAGAGCAACTGAATAATTTTCAGATATTTTTATAGGTACATTGTTATCCCCAGCAAATGCTAGATGGAACTTTGGTGAAGCATTCAGTGTTTTCGTTATGTTTTTGAAGGAGCATAAGACATGCAGGAAAGGACAGTTTTTCTGATTTCTGGTTCAGTGTTTTGGCCATGAGCACAGAACTGTGTGGTCCAACCATGGACAGAGCTCAGACTATGGAGTATTTCAGCTACAACGGATTTAGCTTTGTGTGAGCTAGTCTTAGGAAAGAAACAGACTAGTTTGGGCAGTTTCTTGGGTTATCGCAGCCTGACCTACTATTCTGTCTGGACAGTAGTCACTATCTTATATTCTTTTCAAAAAACTTAGGTAACTTTACTCTGTTACTGTACTGTCCAGTGCAGACAACCCTGAGGAAAAGTTGGGAGACCATCAGTAGAAATCTAGTCTACAAAGTAAACCCTAACTTCATGGACAGCGTCGTATTTTGTTTCTGCCCTTCATAGCTAGGGCAGGAAAAAGAACCCCACAATGTTTTCCTCAAGTCTTCCCCATTCTTCATACAGTTCCCTTTCCTCCTGCAGCCTGAACTGCCTGTATCTCTTCTGGAGATATCTCCACAGAGGTTTGCTACAGACAGGCAAACAGATTTATGGACTAATCACTGGATTTATGGACTATAATCAAAGTCTTATATTCTAAGCATTTTTGGACACAAGCTACTTGTTCTCAGCAATGTACAAACATGACACAATGGATGATAACTACAACTATATAAATAATCATAATAATAAGCACTGGGAGTGACTGTGATGAAGGATGTATAAATTTCTGTCAGCCAGAAATTAAATTTTCTGTGTTTAATAGTAGATTTCTCAACTTCTCCTCCAGTTCTGTTTCCAAATAGTGAGGTATGATACCCAAGAGGGTCACAGGAGGATTCAAAGAAGATTATAAAGTGTTTATACTAATTGAGTAGCATTAATTACCCAGCTGTTTCCAGCAATTAAAGGCAGTTAGCTGCTCCCAGGCTAATGGTACACTTGTAGACAATAATTTAGAACAGTTTCTTGTAGCACCTAAACAGCAGCCCTATGTTTTGAGAGGGAAAAGAGCAAGAGGTTTCACCTGACATTTTGTCTTCAAAAATGGAAGGAACTTGGAGGGACTTTTGTTAGCAAAAAACACAGGAAAAGGTGATCTGCTGCTGAGAAAAGTAATATTAGTAAAGTTACCTTTTCTAAAAATATGTATTTAGATGTGAAACTCTAGTCTAGCTTTGGTCACACCACTAATTTAAACCAGTTTGTAAAAGCAGTTTTCTTTGTACAAGCACATTCAGATCACAAAAGTCTTCTCTTTTTTCTTCTCTTTTTAGAAAATACTTTACATTAAGTTTAACCTAAAGTCTATTACAACTTCTGTAACATAAAATCTAAACATGAAGTCTCTTCACAAAACCAAGCTTGTTGTGACTGTTTATGAAGTATAATTAAATGAGAGAAACATTTAGATATCATTTAATTTTCTAGTCATTTTGGTATTGCACACTCTTGTGCCATTTAAGTGGTATTTACTACTCACAGGACTTTCTATTATGTAAAAATCAGATATTCAATCTTCTATTTCATGTGGAATCTTAAAATTATATTCAGTTTTAGTAATTAATATTTTTTTAGTTACAACAGTAAACAAATACCCAGTACAGCAGCTTCTGCTGAGATACAGCAAAGGGTTTAAGTGACATTTGTGTTATTCTGTTGTCCTGGATCTTCATATTCTTGCAACCTGTTAGATATTCAAGCATCTGAAAAATGAAGGGGCCTCTCAAGGGATCCAATTCTCAGCCCGTGCAGGATCACAGTTTTGATTTCAGCACATCACAGGTCTAAATAAATATTCTTTCACTCTTCTCACAGGAATTTTAAAAATGCCTAATACCTGCCAATAACAGGTTCAAGCAATTTCACTTATAATGGTGCTAGTGCTGTACAAGTTTTACACAATAGGATACCTGCATGTAGTGCCTAGGTTCAGTTTTCCTTTCATTCTCTACTGCATCTGCCATGTACGTGTCCTAACTACCTGCCTGGAGGCATTCTCTGTACTCTTTCTGGAGTACTCTGTACTTTGAACTGTTGAGTTGAAGATTCACTAATTTTATAGCCCAGTGAGTGGCCCATTTACTTTGAAAGCAGGAGTCTCAAATTCTGCTCCTTCTCCTCTGTTTCTTTTCGTTTCGGAATTAGTGTCTCAGTGCCAGCAATATAAAACTAATCATTATGTACAAGGTATTGAGTACCACTATTTCTGGCAAAACAAACCAACAAGAAAACAGAAACAAATACAAAACAACAACAACCCCCCTTTTAAAGTTAAAGAAAGAATATACTTTAAATCCAGACAGGATTAGGGACTGTAATCCCAGTTTCCAGCAGTGATCTATTTTATGTTTGCAATTATTAAATTCCTGAGAAATTGTAGCTACCATCTTCTACCTAATGGCTAACCAAAGAACCCTTTTTCTCAGCAAGGCTACTATTGAAAAAGTGGTAAAGTGATTTGATGGAAATATCAAATGTCTCAGAAGACTGGTTGCTAAGTTCTGTATAGATTCAGAAAAGACTCTGTACCCTGAAGTTAAAGTGTTTCCATGGAAGTCACTGGACTCCTATCCTGTGTCCATTCTGGAGGCCTTTTGCAAGTTCTGCAAATATTACAATCATATCTCCTTTGACAGATGTAGGGAGAATCCTGAGAGGACCTTCTTGCACATTCACAGAGATCTTTCAACATTTTCTCCCATACCACATGCAGCTGTTGCATCCTGTCACGACTGGGTGTGCTGGGAACTGTGTTAGAACAAAACCAGACCAGATAAAACCTCCTATTTTTATGCCCATGCCAAAGTTCTGCATGATAGGTATGAAGGGAAGTATCAAGTCTGGGTGCACAACACAAGGTGGCCAAGCCAAAACTGATGTGACAAATGCTTTGAATTGGAGCCTTCTGGTCTACAGAGGATGTCTTCACCAGAGCTGTCAGTCCTACTTGTTCCAAATAAGGGACACTGCTGTCCTATTCTCCCATCCAAATTATACCTAACATTCCTAGCAGATGATCCGATCACTAACTCCACAGTGTGGACCATCTTACCTAGGGCCTACGGTGTCATTATTGTCGTAATTTGGGACACAATAAAGCAGATGGCCCTTAAAATAGGTCAGCATTCTTTTTTGTATGAGAAGGGAATTTTAACTCTCCAGAAAAAGAAGACATAAAGACGGCCCAGATGTTAAATAGACTAGTCTGAAAAGATTGAATGAGGGCTGAAAGACTGGTGCTGAGTGTAGGAGATGTGGCTTCTCTGTTGGCAATGTGTCTGGTAGGGATGAGAAGGCCGCTTTTCTGCTTTTCTTTCAAATAGCTTTACCTTGGGCTGATATATGAACGTGCCTACTGGGTGGTTATAATTCTATGCATTGTGATGACTTTCACAATAATGGGCTAAAGTTTGATTTCTCTATGAAGTATTTGCTGCTGGCATTGACTGGTAGTGGCCTGACTAGCGTGGCGCTAATCCGTGGATGTCGTGGAACTGTTGTACAGAACCTGCAAAGTTTTTATGAAATAAATGTAAGTTAGATGAAAATGAAGACAAAACTGAGAAAAAAAAATAGGATTCTAGTGTGAAAATATTTTTTTTCCATATGAGGGTGAAGGACAAGTTTTAGATGACTTTCTTTTAAGAGAAAGTGAGAATAGTTGTAAAGGCATACACATATACAGAGATGAAAATAATGGCAGCTTTATCAAAACCACAAAGGATTGACATATTATGCTGAACTACCCAAGCCTTCAGTTTCTGAGACTGGACATCTAATTTTCCCTAGAAATAAAAAGAATAATTAAATGTCAATTTATGAATGAATGAAAAATAAAGCTTAGGTGGAATACTGATTCCAAAAGGATGGCAGAATCTACAGTGTCAGATTTTACTCAAGACTTTTACTCAAGAGGTGTTTTTTCTCTCATGCATGATGGAGTCACAAAATGATTTTACTCAAGGTTGTTTTGCTCAAGATGGGTGAGGACTGAACACAGAGAACAAAACTTGTACTAGTGAGAGGCAAAGAAAAACAGTCTTCCAATTTACTTACGTGGAAATTTTATTAAGCAAATTAATAGCAGGTAGGAGACAAATTCTGAATGATTTTTTAATTGAGAACACTGCTTGTCCTTTATTCATTTATTTTTACTGCAGTAGTCAGACCTACCCAAAAAAGGACATTCCAGTGTTTCATCATCCCTAATGTCAGCACGTCTAATATTGCCTAAGCCCATTCCCGATGTCTTGTAATTCTCAAACCATATCTGTCAATTTTATTCAAGAAAAAGATTTCAGCAACATGATACTAACACCACACCTATTCCTCAGGGAGCAAGAGTGTCTATGGATTTCATGGCATGTTAGCATTAGACTGTTGGACAGGTTCTCTTCTCTTTCTCTCTTTATAAGCAGCAGCAAGATTTTAGTTTGTCCTGGGGCTACTAAATGAAATGAAAATAAACTTACATCAGATGTTTAAAATCAGGAAGTGGAAGTAGTGTTAAGTCAGAAAATATTAATGCCAATTTGCCATGTGAAGCATCATTCAGGGAAATAAAAGCAAGCAAACATCAAAATACCCTAGATTCAGATTTTCTATTATACTCCAAACACATTCCATTATGGCTGGCTTTATGTCCTCTAGAGTACCTTGTCTTTGGAAAACAATAACAACAAATCCTCTCACAGACTGTTAGCTAATGCACAAAACTAATCTCTATTCCAGTTTCCCAGCTCTTGCAGCACTCTAGCTTAAATAAATGGACTAGCATGCTGTGGTTTTGAGTGAAATATATTATGATCAGATGTTTACCATATGTCAAGCATGGATACCTCATTATTGATAAGATTAAAAATATATCTTTAGTGATGCAAAAATCTGTGTTTGAAATTTCAGAGTGGTTTTAGGCCACTTTCTCACCATTACTGAGACCAACCATCAGCAGAGACGCTCTTCAAACAATATTTTTGAGGTTTTTTTTGTTTTTAAACAGTAATTTGTTACAAATTTTGATCAGCTATACTTATCCAGTTCTGCAAATCATAGAGAAGGAATTCCATGTCAATGCTGTTGTTCTTGGGTATACCTTCTGTTGACAGCACAGGAAAGAAGAGGTAAAGCAAAACATGCATGCTAGGCCTATGATCTTTGAGGTTTTACAATCAAAGGGAGCATCCCACAGACTTAAATATAGCCAAAGTCTTTAGACCAACATTACACACTTTATTATGTTATTTGTAGTCAAGTTACTCAATTTAAAGTCTTTATTAGAACAGAAAAGGAAATTTTAAAATAAGTTCTTCAGTGAGATCTAAGGGTGGAGTTTTCAAATAGCTACATAATTTAGGAACACCATTTCTACTGACAGATAATAGAAAAATTGCATAGGAAGATCCAGAGTTATTACGCTACAACTAGTTCTCCTGTTCATTGCATGAATTGGACAGTTCTGTCCTACCACAATGGAACAGTTTGTGATTAAAAGCTGCAACAGAGACTAACTGGTAGTTTATATCCTTCATACTTTCATATTTCACTTTTGTGCATCACATTTAATGTTACTGCAGTGCAAATTCACTGCATGTAAACTGTGTTCCAAACTAGTCTTGAGGTAGTGCTTGCACTCTAAGTCATATATGTACGTACTGGATGAGGAAACTCTGCTTTACCTCTAAGAATTTCAAAGCTCAAGACAGCTGCATTTAGTCACTTAGCACCACTGTCTAAGAAACATTCTGGAGATGGTATATCCTTACAGAAATTAAATCTAATAAAGATAGCTGTAATATCACAAACAGATGATCCCTACCCATGACAGCTAAAATTGTGTAATAAGCCTAAGTGAACATGATTTAATTTTTTTTTCCCTTGTCTTGATGAGTAAAATTATTGTAACATAAATATGTGAATCAGAATCTATTTTTATTTTTCTACGAACAGAATCAAAATATTAATATGAGTGGATCAATGACCTAAATTACCAAAAAAACCAATTTGTCTCATGTAAAATAAACCATGCATAATTAGAGTTATGGCTCTTTTTTATACTTTAAACTTTTTTATCTCTGAAAATTTCAGCTCTATCATAATGTGGTAATAATAAGTAAGTCCTCTGAAGTACTAGAAGGTCCTCCTATTGCAATTATACCAAAAATAGGGAAGATTAAATATTATAATTAATCTGAAAAATAAATATTCATTATGTAAAAATAACTGCTGAAAATAAAAACCTTAACAATTATTCTGCTATTGGAAAATAAACAGAATTTAAGTAAATATTCAGAAAAACACAGCACATTTCTTGTATGTGATAACATTCTAATTTGATTTTCTTGTATGCCTCTTTTCAGGGTAGTTTGTAATTGCTTATAGTTGCAAGGCTACAGAGACTTTATTGTTATACAGTTTGTAACTCTTTATCAGCTGAGATATAAAACTACTTCAAAGGGAAAAAAATGACCCCTCAAAACTTACTTTGAAATATTCCATGCTGCCAGGACTCTCTTTCCATTGTAAAGAAATGCAAAACAACAACAACAACAAAAAGTTGAAGTGTCTTAGCAGTATCATAGGGCTGTAAAGGAGGTCTGTTTAACATGGCACAAGTTTACATGAAGAGGGTAAGGTGAACTATTCTATGTTCTATGCCACACTGAGATTCCATATGGCTAAATAATAATTTAACTCATTACTAATCAAATCACAGTAGGATAATGAGCAATAAGAACAAATCTTAAAAACACCTTTCCCCCACCTCTCCCTTCTTCCTGGGCTCAGCCTCACTCCTAATTTCTCTCCCTCTCCCCCAGGTGTCCCAGGGGAACTGGGAATGGGGATGGCTGTCTGTTCATTGCAGGTTGTCTGTGCCATTCCTTCCTCCCCACACTCCTCCTGTGCTCCAGCATAGGGTCCTACCCATGGGAGACAGTCCTTCATAACTGCTCCAGCGTGGGTCCCTTCCACAGGCCTCAGTCCCTCTGGAACACTCTGTTCCAGTGTGAGTCCCCCAGGAGGTCACGAGTCCTGCCAGCAAACCTGCTCCAGCATGGGCTTCCCTCTTCACGGGGCCACAGACTTCCAAGACCTGCTTCAGCATGGACTTCTCATGAAGTCCCAGCCTCCTTTGAGCCCATGCACTTGCTCCAGCATGGGGTGCTCCATGGACTGCAGATGGATATCTGCTCCAGCGGACTTCCCCATAAGTCCCATAAGTTAGTGTATTGCACTCCACCAATTCAGTGCAAAATTAATACACAACAGAAGAAGAGTAAGTACTAGAAACATGAAGAAATTACAAAAAGTGATTTCATAATCTATTTTACATGGAAAATTAAGGGCATTATCTATTCTTTGTTGCTTGGTTTCTAAACAGTAGCTGTAACTTTGAAATTTAGCAAATGTAATGCAATTTTTTTCAATGTTTTTTCACCTTAAATTACCTTTGCACATTTGTTTATGATGTTAGAAGCATTCATTGTGTCAAACTATCTTGAAATACTTTCGTGTTAGTATTTTGTAAGATGGTGATATTTATAATTTGGAAAAAGAACGTAAATTTGTTATAAAAAACACTGCCCAAAGCAGACTGACTTGCATTATTTCTCTTTAAATTTGATAATATTTGTTTTTGTGTGTGTTGCAATTATATTATACTGTAGGCTATAGAATTTTTGTGCTTCCTTTGACTACCACATGATTTATGATCCAGATCTTTCAAGATTATAAAAAGAACCTGTCTCACAAGTGATTTTAGTCTTAACAAAAACTGAGTGGGAACAAGGTTTGGGTCAATCACTGCACAGACTATCAGAAGAATCTATAAAAACTGACACAGACAGCTCTATACGTGATGGTCTGCAAGAAAGTTATAAACTTAGTTTAAAGAGTTGACAGAAGATCAGAAAGATTTTCTTCTTTATTTTTTTTCCCTTGGAGATAACTTAGTTTTTCTTTTCATACCATATACAGTTACAGTTACCTGTCTAAAAAGGTATAAAAAAGTGTTCTTCAAAATGCCGACCCCAAAGCCTGAAATACATTGGATGCCAATACTAAAATATTGTATCAACCTTCAAAGTATGAAGTTATGAAACATTGTCAAATGAATCTAAAAGTCATGAAATTTATATGTACATTGAAAATGAAAAACTTGTTTTAGCATATGAAAAATATCCATAAATATGAAGAAGACATTTTTATTTCTATTGCATTTAGTAGTGTCAATTTTTAAAACAAAATTTGTATTTGTTTGTTTGTTGTATTGTTTTAGGTTTTGTGTTTTGTTTTTTTTTTATTTACTTCATAACTTTCCATGGAAGGAAGGAAGGAAAAAAGGCCAGTAAGATTAAATGTTGAATTGTGGAGGATTTATGCTGGAAGGAAGACTTATTGGAATCTGTGAGCATAATGAAAATGCTCCATCTTAAAAGCAAGATCTGGTATAATCACAGTTAAAAATTATTGTCTGTGTCTGACTCCTAAAAGGATCATATTTCCTAGTTTTCTCTGGTCTGCTGAGGTCTCTGTTCCTTGGCTTACTTAGCAGTAGGAGTTGGGACTCATTAGGACTTTGCCCACTTTTGACCTCAAACTCACAAAACTGAGACATTCTTTGGAGAACTAGTACAGCAGAAATCTGGAAATGTCCTCTCAACACTGTTCAGGAAATGTGAAGCCCATTCGTTTGCATTCATATTTGTAAAGGAGTTTGGGGTAACTCTGCAACCCCTTCTAAATCTGCAATTATCTCAATTATCCGTTAAAAAAGATATTTTGTCAGTATCATTCTGGACAGATATAATTTCTTTGATTATAAAGATATCATCTGCAAAACACAGCAGAAGGCTCTTTATCTTAGGAACAGTGGCATGATACAACGCATGAAAAGAAAAAAATTGGTCGAGCAATTAAACCTTGCTTGTTCAAATGTAATGACGTGCTGCAATTTGGCATTATAAAATCTTGAATGATGTGACATCAAGAGCTTTTTTTAATGGGAGAATGGCATTTTCCATATCTATGATGATCCTTAGTGCCAGTCTAAGGATGCCAGCTGTTCCATGACATTTTGCTACAACTTAGTTTTGATCTTACTCGAAAAACCTTTAAAAGGCAAAGGTCTAAAACACTGTCATAAGAGCAATTAAAAAAATCAAAATTACCAAGGGTCTTTAAATTCTCTCCCTTAATCAAATAAAATCAAGTGTGCTTAATCTAAAGAAGATTGTGTAATTAGAAAACAGTGAAAAAATCAAACTGTAAAATGGATATTCTGCAAAGAAAGAAAGAAGTATCCTTGTTATCTAGTTCAGCTCAGCAGCTTTCTTCTCACACAAGTAACTGTGGTACAAACACCAGTGTTCTTACTAGACCCATCTCTGATGTTCTAAGTGTGCACAGCACCTTCAGATGGGGTAAGCTGCATTTGCCAGCTTCTTAGGGATTTCAGAGACACTACACCTACCTGTGGGAGAAATCCTTGGATGCAACTTTAGTTAAACTGAAATGAGTCAGGACATTCTCTTTGACTTGAATGGGACAAGGACTTGCACATGTATAGGACTATTTCATTTTATGTAGCTTGCCTCCTGAGTCTATTGTCCTGACTTTTGGGTTGGGTATTTTGGGGGGCAGGGAATAATAAGGGAATTATGGCTGCTTATAACAAAGTTTTTAAGTTTCCAAGTCTTTGCAAGGATGTGACTAGTGGTCAGATGAAAATGCATAAGGAAAAGGATTCTGAGTATAAATGTGCTCCTGAACTCAGGTTCCAGCCTTGCAGTCTTTCAGGTCATCCTGCTGTGTTAAAACTGCTCTATTCTGCTATTATTTCCAAAGCTTACTTTCATGGAGTCAGTATGAGCTCCTTTTTTTTTGTGCAGTGTGAAAAAAGTATGCAACATTCTCCTTTTACTTTTGCCGTTGTCCAGCTGGTTTAGAGTTAACTTTCTTCCCTGAAGCTGATACAGTGCTGTGTTTTGGATTTTGTTGAGAATAATGTTGATAACACCCTGATGTTTCAGCTGTTGCCAACCAGAGGTCAAGGACTCTTCAGCTTCTCATACTGCTCTGCTGGAGAGGAGGCTTGATAGTACAAAAAGCTGGGAGGAGATACAGCCAGGACAACTGACCCCAACTGACCAAAGGAATATTCCATGCTATGTGACATCATGCTCAGTACATAAAGTGGTGGGAGAGCTGTCTGGGGGCCACTGTTCAGGAACCATCTGGACATCAGTCAGTAGGTCTTGAGAAATTGCATTGTACATCACTTGTCTTGTGTATTAGAATTAATATTTACCCATTATTTTCTATTCTGCTAAACAGCCTTTATCTCAAACAAAACATTTTCTTTTGTTATTCCCATTCTCTCCCTGGTCCCAATGCTGGGGGCAGAATGAGCAAATGGCTGTGTGGTGTTTACCTACTTGATAGACTAAAGCACACCATCTCTTTTTGCCGCCCAACATGGGGCATGAACCCATGACCCTGAGATTAAACTCTCATGCTCTACCAAGTGAGCTAGTCAGTAATTTTAAAACACAGCGTCATCAAAATTTGTTCCTTATTAATATGGGTGATTTTTTACTTTGATACTGTTGATGAGCAACATACAGCAACCATAGTAGTGATAGAACCAGACAAGTACAGTGGTGACGGAACCCAAACTGGCTTCAGCATGCAACAATTCACCACCACACGCTATCTCTCCTGCACTGATGGACTATTAAAGATGGATACCAAAGTCGTTGACTAAATTAAGTCAGTAGAAATTTTAAAGAGGTACCTATCTGTATGTATATATCAAAAGACAGGAAAGATCATGGTCATTAATGGGGATATATTGAAAAGTATGGGATCCAGGCAGGATGTAAATTGTATAGGGTAAGGGTTGATGTAATACACAAAACAAGTGGTGCACAGTGCAATAGCTTACCACCTGCCCAGCCAGTTCTGAGCGCTGGACTCCAAACAGCTTTCCTCACTGTTTATGTACTGAGCATGACATAACATGGTATGGAATATCACTTTGGTCAGTTTGGGTCAGCTGTCCTAGGTGAGAGAGGTAGCACTTCCAACATATTTGCATTGAAAATGATTCCTGTTCAACCTGATGGTTTTGTGGATTTGTTTTTGTAAATACCTATTTAGGTACTTAGTTCCCTCCTCTACAGTTAAGAGTGAGAAGACCTAATTCAGGGCCATGTTTTGCATAAACTTTTGCATGAACTCTTGAACTAAAGTCTAAGCCCTTTACTGAGACCTCACTGAGGATTCATCACTTAGGAGTCTGTTGCTTGGAAAGTACAAACAAATAAGAAGTATCAAGCTACCATAATAACATGTGATACTTAATTTTTAATATCGGTGTGAAATGGTTAAGTGCTTTTGCCATATCCAGTTCTTTAGAGACGAGAAAAAAATGCAACTTACTGTTGCATTTCTTAATTTTATAGTAAATACACCTGTTCCTCATATTTAAACAAATTTTTGAGCCATAATATTTGTGTGGGTTTTTAGGAAAAAAATATATATCAGTGCTGCAACTTCAAAATGTAACAGCTATAAGTAGCAACTAATACCATACCAACTGTGTTTAATAAACACAAAACTTCGGTTACCTAATTAAAACTTCTCAATATATTTAGAGGTACACAACCTCTGAGAGAAATAAGATACAAAAGCAAAATCTTTTTGTCCTAGTTTTCCCTAATTATTGACTTAATGTCATGAGTCTTCTACTTAAATCCAAGTACCTTTTCCAGTTTATAACAGAAAAAAGCAGATGGAACTATTTTGACGCATCTGCTTGTTCAGGGTATCTAACTACAGCAGCAAAGCCAGAGGAGACTGTAGCTTTGCCTTCAGGAGAAGCAGAAGCCTGCATATCCAAAATAGTGACAGCAGTCAGCTAGGCTGTAGCTGCTTCTTATGCAACTGTCTTGTTCTCTTCTTACTCTGCAGTCTCATAAAGCGAAGATTTGTTCAGAATCAGGGTGATTCTTTGAAACAATCTTGCCTGGAGATAAAGAGGTCAGTGTCCTTATCAGATCCTTCCAACACTTGAGTAAGGTGTTTAAAGCCTAGCAAATGGCTATGGAGAGTCTTCAGTCAATATAAAAATAAGCTGCACTGAGTAATTTCTATGCTTCCAAATCATTCAAATAAAAGTCAGAAAGATAACACGACTTTTTTGTTTGCTTGTTTTGGTGGGTAGGGTTTTAATGTCCAAAGTCAGCATATCTTGCTCCTTTTTTTTTTGCCCCATCCTTGGTAGCACACTATAGCTTCACATAGCTTTTCAGGGTATCACTGGTCTTAATTTGTAGAAGAACTGATATTCAGGTGTCTTTTTATAAAGTCAATTAACTATTTGGAGCTACATGAGTTAAGTGCACTTCCAGAAGAAAATGCATCAAATTGAGACATACATGCAGAAAAATATAGAATATCCCATTCTTCCTCAGCAGCCTGCATGACAGGCAGGCAGACAACAGAATAAGGTTGTGTCAACTGATAGTCAGATATCATGGAGAGATACCAGTCCCATAATCTGAACTGGCTGAAACTCTGCTTCATCCTTTACCAATTTGCATTCAAATGTCAGAACAGAGGCAAACATACAAAGCGTTTCACCATATGGCAGCAAATTCCCCAGTGTACTTGTAAATTATTTTTGAAGGCCTTCATCTGCTTCCATTGAACTCTATTATTGTAGATTTTGCTTCTCATTTTACAGTTTCTGTTTTCTTTCCCCCTTGAATTTATTTCTTTTGTTGTATTTTAATATTTTGTTTGTTTGTTTGATGGGGGGCACTGTTTGGGTTTTTGGGGTTTTTTTCCCCCTAGCATGTTTTGTATTCCTTCTACATCTTTTGGGGAAGTCTACCTTATTAAATAATAAGTGAGACTAAACAATGCAGACTTAATTGCCCATGTTGCTTAAGTGGTTCCATTTTGAACCTGTCCAAAAATCCTTGAGAAAAATCTGATATAAAGAGTACTAGCCTTAAGCACTGTACATAAGAGCCAGTTGGTAGCACTTGATCTCAAACAAGAAGTCAGTGCTTGGCCATCTTATTGAGAAATAAAAACATAGTCTTTTAGACCACATTTACTGTAGGTTAGGGACGGCCGGACGTAGACGGACGGGATCTCTATAAGCTGATCTTGGGACACATGGGGTTTATTGCAAAGGGCGTGGGTATAGGGGCACTGCTCAGAGCTGCCAGACTCAGCTCTGAGCAGGCCCAAGAGAGCAAGAGAGTAAGCGGGCAGGAGAGAGAGAGAGAGAGTGTAAGAGCAAGGAGAGTGAAGAAGAAGTAGTAAGAATAAGAGCAAGAGTGGAAGTGTCTGAAGTCCTGGTTACAATACAATAAATCATCTTCTGTACTG